>NC_052314.1:65154172-65243787 GCF_016432855.1 Salvelinus namaycush
TGTGTCTGTGTCTGTGTGTGTGTCTGTGTGTGCGTGTGTGTGTGTCTGTCTCTCCCCGCATGCAAACACTGAGAAGGAGTGGAAAGGACAAAAGGAAAAGCAGGATTAGAAATAAATAAATATGTTGTAGTTTGTGTTGTTGAACGGAGGTCCAGTCAGTGACACAGAACCTGGTTTATTTTTGTTTATGCCAACAGGCGTTGTTGTTGTTGGGCTGCGGTTATGTCACAAAGGCCAGGTGATGTCACTGTGCAAAAGGTCAAGGGTGAGGAAAAGGGATGGCAGGGTCGGAGGTTAACTGCAATGCATATTGGGGGTGTCATTTGCTTCTCCAAAAGCCTTCCGCACAGAAATGCTGTCCCCTACTCCTCCCCTCTCCCTACTGAGGGCTGGTTAGGTGGAGGCGTCAGCTTCCCTATTGGAGGGCTGGTTAGGTGGAGGCGTCAGCAGCTTCCCTATGGAGGGCTGGTTAGGTGGAGGCGTCAGCAGCTTCCCTATTGGAGGGCTGGTTAGGTGGAGGCGTCAGCAGCTTCCCTATTGGAGGGCTGGTTAGGTGGAGGCGTCAGCAGCTTCCCTATTGGAGGGCTGGTTAGGTGGAGGCGTCAGCAGCTTCCCTGTTGGGGCTGGTTAGGTGGAGGCGTCAGCAGCTTCCCTATTGGAGGGCTGGTTAGGTGGAGGCGTCAGCAGCTTCCCTATTGGAGGGCTGGTTAGGTGGAGGCGTCAGCAGCTTCCCTATTGGAGGGCTGGTTAGGTGGAGGCGTCAGCAGCTTCCCTATTGGAGGCTGGTTAGGTGGAGGCGTCACAGCTTCCCGCAGAAACAGTTTGGAAGTTATTATATATTATGACGGCATTTGTGGCGTTTTTGTTCATTTTATCGTGAGGGTTTTTTCAGTTGTTCAGGCACACGCCATTTTTTCTTGAGGCGAACCGAAGTTATTAGCCGAAGGCTGCGCCCCTTCGTCGGTGATTGGTCAACAGTAGGGATCTTTCACTAAAGTCGAGAGACGACTCGTTTTCATGCACATGTTTTCATTGAGAAATACTGCACCAAACACAGCATGTTCGATGTAAAAGTGACTACGGCGTCTCAAAATGGACAGTACTAACACACACTCACACACACACACACACACACACACACAGGAAGCCCTAACCTTATGTTTGTCTCTGTATCCAAGAATGCTGCTGTAATTACTCTGAGTTGCCTATGTTCCTTCGAGGTTCACAACCTTCTATAAATACCAGGCCAATTACAAGCTTCCCAGCTTCGGCCATGTTGGAATTCACTGGGAAAACTAGCCTCGTCTTCTGGAACCAAACAGTTGTGAAACACAGTCATGAATGAGTTATTTGGTTATATGACAACTCGGGTGGCGGTGCTGCTGTAGTCCCAGGGTGGTTGTGGTGGAGTTCCTGGCCTCTGGGAGGGGGGGGGGGGGGGGTGTTGGTCGTGTCACACCTTTTTACCGGCAGCCTGTCTAGTGTTCTAGTGTCTGCCTGTCTAGGCTTCTTGTTGGTATGTAAATGCCTCGTAATACGGAGGGGCTATAGTGTCTCAGCTTGGTCTTAGTCAGCTGCGAGGGCCTCTCTCTCAATTCAATTCAATTCAATTCAAGGGGCTTTATTGGCATGGGAAACATGTGTTAACATTGCCAAAGCAAGTGAGGTAGATATTATACAAAAGTGAAATAAACAATACAAATTAACAGTAAACATTACACATACAGAAGTTTCAAAACAATAAAGACATTACAAATGTTATATTATATATATACAGTGTTGTAACAATGTACAAATGGTTAAAGCACACAAGTTAAAATAAATAAGCATAAATATGGGTTGTATTTACAATGGTTTTTTGTTCTTCACTGGTTGCCCTTTTCTTGTGGCAACAGGTCACAAATCTTGCTGCTGTGATGGCACACTGTGGATTTCACCCAGTAGATATGGGAGTTTATCAAAATTGGATTTGTTTTCGATTTCTTTGTGGATCTGTGTAATCTGAGGGAAATATGTCTCTCTAATATGGTCATACATTGGGCAGGAGTTAGGAAGTGCAGCTCAGTTTCCACCTCATTTTGTGGGCAGTGTGCACATAGCCTGTCTTCTCTTGAGAGCCATGTCTGCCTACGGCGGCCTTTCTCAAGCAAGGCTATGCTCACTGAGTCTGTACATAGTCAAAGCTTTCCTTAAGTTTGGGTCAGTCACAGTGGTCAGGTATTCTGCCACTGTGTACTCTCTGTTTAGGACCAACTACATTCTAGTTTGCTCTGTTTTTTTGTTAATTCTTTCCAATGTGTCAAGTAATTATCTTTTTGTTTTCTCATGATTTGGTTGGGTCTAATTGTGTTGTTGTCCTGGGGCTCTGTGGGGTGTGTTTGTGTTTGTGAACAGAGCCCTAGGACCAGCTTGCTTAGGGGACTCTTCTCCAGGTTCTCTCTCTGTAGGTGATGGCTTTGTTATGGAGGTTTGGGAATCGCTTCCTTTTAGGTGGTTGTAGAATTTAACGGCTCTTTTCTGGATTTTGATAATTAGTGGGTATCGGCCTAATTCTGCTCTGCATGCATTATTTGGTGTTCTACGTTGTACACGGAGGATATTTTTGCAGAATTCTGCATGCAGAGTCTCAATTTGGTGTTTGTCCCATTTTGTGAAATCTTGGTTGGTGAGCGGACCCCAGACCTCACAACCATAAAGGTCTATGACTGATTCAAGTATTTTTAGCCAGATCCTAATTGGTATGTTGAAATTTATGTTCCTTTTGATGGCATAGAAGGCCCTTCTTGCCTTGTCTCTCAGATCGTTCACAGCTTTGTGGAAGTTACCTGTGGTGCTGATGTTTAGGCCGAGGTATGTATAGTTTTTTGTGTGCTCTAGGGCAACGGTGTCTAGATGGAATTTGTGGTCCTGGTGACTGGACCTTTTTTGGAACACCATTATTTTGGTCTTACTGAGATGTTTACTGTCAGGGCCCAGGTCTGACAGAATCTGTGCAGAAGATCTAGGTGCTGCTGTAGGCCCTCCTTGGTTGGTGACAGAAGCACCAGATCATCAGCAAACAGTAGACATTTGACTTCGGATTCTAGTAGGGTGAGACCAGGTGCTGCAGACTGTTCTAGTGCCCGCGCCAATTCGTTGATATATATGTTGAAGAGGGTGGGGCTTAAGCTGCATCCCTGTCTCACCCCACGACCCTGTGTGAAGAAATGTGTGTGTTTTTTGCCAATTTTAACCGCACACTTGTTGTTTGTGTACATGGATTTTATAATGTCGTATGTTTTACCCCCAACACCACTTTCCATCAATTTGTATAGCAGACCCTCATGCCAAATTGAGTCGAAGGCTTTTTTGAAATCAACAAAGCATGAGAAGACTTTGCCTTTGTTTTGGTTTGTTTGGTTGTCAATTAGGGTGTGTAGGGTGAATACATGGTCTGTTGTACGGTAATTTGGTAAAAAGCCAATTTGACATTTGCTCAGTACATTGTTTTCATTGAGGAAATGTACGAGTCTGCTGTTAATGATAATGCAGAGGATTTTCCCAAGGTTACTGTTGACGCATATTCCACGGTAGTTATTGGGGTCAAATTTGTCTCCACTTTTGTGGATTGGGGTGATCAGTCCTTGGTTCCAAATATTGGGGAAGATTGTCATGTTTTGTCTTTGATCTTCATGTCTTGTCCCTGTGCTTCCCTCTGCTGGTCTTATTAGGTTCTTTCCCTCTTTCTCTCTCTATCGTTCCGTTCCTGCTCCCAGCTGTTTCTCATTCTCCTAACGACCTCATTTACTCTTTCACACCTGTCCCCTATTTTGCCCTCTGATTAGAGTCCCTATTTCTCCCTCTGTTTTCCGCTTCTGCCTGGTCGGATTCTTGTTTGATGTTTGCTGTTCCTGTGTCCTTGTTCCGCCCTGTCGTGTTCTTTGCCTTCTTCAGATGCTGCGTGTGAGCAGGTGTCTATGTCAGCTACGGCCAGTGCCTTCCTGAAGCGACCTGCAGTCTGTGGTCGCGTCTCCAGTCGTTCCTCTCTATTGACGAGAGGATTTGACCATTGATAATATCCAGGAGAATCATTATTTGTTTATTACTGGAATAAAGACTCTGTTACTATTACGTCGCTTTTGGGTCCTCATTCATCAGCATAACAGAAGAATCCGACCAAGATGGACCCAGCGACTATGGATTCTCTCAACACTGCCGTCGAGTTCCAGGGAGCAATGCTCGGCAGACACGAGCAGGAATTGTTTGCTGCTCGTCATGCCGTTGAGACCCTGGCCGCTCAGGTCTCCGATCTCTCTGGACAGTTTCAGAGTCTTCATCTCGTGCCACCAGCTACTTCCTGGTCTTCCGAGTCTCCGGAACCTAGGGTTAATAACCCACCATGTTACTCTGGGCAGCCCACTGAGTGTCGCTCCTTTCTCACCCAGTGTGATATTGTGTTCTCTCTCCAGCCCAACACGTACTCAAGAGAGAGAGCTCGGATCGCTTACGTCATATCACTCCTTACTGGTCGGGCTCGGGAGTGGGGCACAGCTATCTGGGAGGCAAGGGCTGAGTGTTCTAACGATTATCAGAACTTTAAAGAGGAGATGATACGGGTTTTTGATCGTTCAGTTTTTGGGAAGGAGGCTTCCAGGGCCCTGGCTTCCCTATGTCAAGGTGATCGATCCATAACGGATTACTCTATAGAGTTTCGCACTCTTGCTGCCTCCAGTGACTGGAACGAGCCGGCGTTGCTCGCTCGTTTTCTGGAGGGACTTCACGCTGAGGTTAAGGATGAGATTCTCTCCCGGGAGGTTCCTTCCAGCGTGGACTCTTTGATTGCACTCGCCATCCGCATAGAACGACGGGTAGATCTTCGTCACCGAGCTCGTGGAAGAGAGCTCGCGTTAACGGTGTTTCCCCTCTCCGCATCTCAACCATCTCCTCCCACCGGCTCAGAGACTGAGCCCATGCAGCTGGGAGGTATTCGCATCTCGACTAAGGAGAGGGAACGGAGAATCACCAACCGCCTTTGCCTCTATTGCGGTTCTGCGGGACATTTTGTCATGTCATGTCCAGTAAAAGCCAGAGCTCATCAGTAAGCGGAGGGCTACTGGTGAGCGCTACTACTCCTGTCTCTCCATCAAGATCCTGTACTACCTTGTCGGTCCATCTACGCTGGACCGGTTCAGCTGCTTCCTGCAGTGCCTTGATAGACTCTGGGGCTGAGGGTTGTTTTATGGACGAAGCATGGGCTCGGAAACATGACATTCCTCTCAGACAGTTAGGGAAGCCCACGCCCATGTTCGCCTTAGATGGTAGTCTTCTCCCCAGTATCAGATGTGAGACACTACCTTTAACCCTCACAGTATCTGGTAACCACAGTGAGACCATTTCCTTTTTGATTTTTCGTTCACCTTTTACACCTGTTGTTTTGGGTCATCCCTGGCTAGTATGTCATAATCCTTCTATTGATTGGTCTAGTAATTCTATCCTATCCTGGAACGTTTCTTGTCATGTGAAGTGTTTAATGTCTGCTATCCCTCCTGTGTCTTCTGTCCCCTCTACTCAGGAGGAACCTGGTGATTTGACAGGAGTGCCGGAGGAATATCATGATCTGCGCACGGTCTTCAGTCGGTCCAGAGCCAGCTCCCTTCCTCCTCACCGGTCGTATGATTGTTGTATTGATCTCCTTCCGGGGACCACTCCCCCTCGGGGTAGACTATACTCTCTGTCGGCTCCCGAACGTAAGGCTCTCGAGGATTATCTGTCTGTTTCTCTCAACGCCGGTACCGTGGTGCCTTCTTCCTCTCCCGCCGGAGCGGGATTTTTCTTTGTTAAGAAGAAGGACGGTACTCTGCGCCCCTGCGTGGATTATCGAGGGCTGAATGACATAACGGTTAAGAATCGTTATCCGCTTCCCCTTATGTCGTCAGCCTTCGAGATTTTGCAGGGAGCCAGGTTCTTTACTAAGTTGGACCTTCGTAACGCTTACCATCTCGTACGCATCAGAGAGGGGGACGAGTGGAAAACGGCGTTTAACACTCCGTTAGGGCATTTTGAATACCGGGTTCTGCCGTTCGGTCTCGCTAATGCTCCAGCTGTCTTTCAGGCATTAGTTAATGATGTACTGAGAGACATGCTGAACATTTTTGTTTTCGTTTACCTTGACGATATCCTGATTTTTTCACCGTCACTCGAGATTCATGTTCAGCACGTTCGACGTGTACTCCAGCGCCTTTTAGAGAATTGTCTCTACGTGAAGGCTGAGAAGTGCGCCTTTCATGTCTCCTCTGTCACATTTCTCGGTTCTGTTATTTCCGCTGAAGGCATTCAGATGGATCCCGCTAAGGTCCAGGCAGTCAGCGATTGGCCCGTTCCTAAGTCACGTGTCGAGTTGCAGCGCTTTCTTGGTTTCGCTAATTTCTATCGGCGTTTCATTCGTAATTTCGGTCAAGTGGCTGCCCCTCTCACAGCTCTGACTTCTGTCAAGACTTGCTTTAAGTGGTCCGGTTCCGCCCAGGGAGCTTTTGATCTCCTCAAGAAGCGTTTTACATCCGCCCCTATCCTTGTTACTCCTGACGTCACTAAACAATTCATTGTCGAGGTTGACGCTTCAGAGGTGGGCGTGGGAGCCATTCTGTCTCAGCGCTTCCAGTCTGACGATAAGGTCCATCCTTGCGCTTACTTTTCTCATCGCCTGTCGCCATCGGAACGCAACTATGATGTGGGTAACCGCGAACTGCTCGCCATCCGCTTAGCCATAGGCGAATGGCGACAGTGGTTGGAGGGGGCGACCGTTCCTTTTGTCGTTTGGACTGACCATAAGAACCTTGAGTACATCCGTTCTGCCAAACGACTTAATGCACGTCAGGCTCGTTGGGCGTTGTTTTTCGCTCGTTTCGAGTTCGTGATTTCCTATCGTCCGGGAAATAAGAACACCAAGCCTGATGCCTTATCCCGTCTCTTTAGTTCTTCTGTGGCTTCTACCGACCCCGAGGGGATTCTCCCTGAAGGGCGTGTTGTCGGGTTGACTGTCTGGGGAATTGAGAGACAGGTAAAGCAAGCACTCACTCACACTGCGTCGCCGCGCGCTTGTCCTAGTAACCTTCTGTTCGTTCCTGTCTCTACTCGTCTGGCTGTTCTTCAGTGGGCTCACTCTGCCAAGTTAGCTGGTCATCCCGGCGTTCGGGGTACGCTTGCTTCTATTCGCCAGCGGTTTTGGTGGCCTACTCAGGAGCGGGACACGCGCCGTTTCGTGGCTGCTTGTTCGGACTGCGCGCAGACTAAGTCAGGTAACTCTCCTCCTGCCGGTCGTCTCAGACCGCTTCCCATTCCTTCTCGACCATGGTCTCACATCGCCTTAGACTTTATTACCGGTCTGCCTTCGTCTGCGGGGAAGACTGTGATTCTTACGGTTATCGATAGGTTCTCTAAGGCGGCACATTTCATTCCCCTCGCTAAGCTTCCTTCCGCTAAGGAGACGGCACAAATTATCATTGAGAATGTGTTCAGAATTCATGGCCTCCCGTTAGACGCCGTTTCAGACAGAGGTCCGCAATTCACGTCACAGTTTTGGAGGGAGTTCTGTCGTTTGATTGGTGCTTCTGTCAGTCTCTCTTCCGGGTTTCATCCCCAGTCTAACGGTCAAGCAGAAAGGGCCAATCAGTCGATTGGTCGCATATTACGCAGCCTTTCGTTTCGAAACCCTGCGTCTTGGGCAGAACAGCTCCCCTGGGCTGAGTACGCTCACAACTCGCTTCCTTCGTCTGCTACCGGGCTATCTCCGTTTCAGAGTAGTCTTGGGTACCAGCCTCCTCTGTTCTCGTCCCAGCTCGCCGAGTCCAGCGTTCCCTCCGCTCAGGCTTTTGTCCAACGTTGTGAGCGCACCTGGAGGAGGGTCAGGTCTGCACTTTGCCGTTACAGGGCGCAGACTGTGAGAGCCGCCAATAGACGTAGGATTAGGAGTCCTAGGTATTGTCGCGGTCAGAGAGTGTGGCTTTCCACTCGTAACCTTCCCCTTACGACAGCTTCTCGCAAGTTGACTCCGCGGTTCATTGGTCCGTTCCGTGTCTCTCAGGTCGTCAATCCTGTCGCTGTGCGACTGCTTCTTCCGCGACATCTTCGTCGCGTCCACCCTGTCTTCCATGTCTCTTGTGTCAAGCCTTTTCTTCGCGCCCCCGTTCGTCTTCCCTCCCCCCCCCCCCGTCCTTGTCGAGGGCGCTCCTATTTACAAGGTACGAAAGATCATGGACATGCGTTCTCGGGGACGTGGTCACCAGTACTTAGTGGATTGGGAGGGTTACGGTCCTGAGGAGAGGAGTTGGGTTCCATCTCGGGACGTGCTGGACCGTTCGTTGATTGATGATTTCCTTCGTTGCCGCCAGGGTTCCTCCTCGAGTGCGCCAGGAGGCGCTCGGTGAGTGGGGGGGTACTGTCATGTTTTGTCTTTGATCTTCATGTCTTGTCCCTGTGCTTCCCTCTGCTGGTCTTATTAGGTTCTTTCCCTCTTTCTCTCTCTATCGTTCCGTTCCTGCTCCCAGCTGTTTCTCATTCTCCTAACGACCTCATTTACTCTTTCACACCTGTCCCCTATTTTGCCCTCTGATTAGAGTCCCTATTTCTCCCTCTGTTTTCCGCTTCTGCCTGGTCGGATTCTTGTTTGATGTTTGCTGTTCCTGTGTCCTTGTTCCGCCCTGTCGTGTTCTTTGCCTTCTTCAGATGCTGCGTGTGAGCAGGTGTCTATGTCAGCTACGGCCAGTGCCTTCCTGAAGCGACCTGCAGTCTGTGGTCGCGTCTCCAGTCGTTCCTCTCTATTGACGAGAGGATTTGACCATTGATAATATCCAGGAGAATCATTATTTGTTTATTACTGGAATAAAGACTCTGTTACTATTACGTCGCTTTTGGGTCCTCATTCATCAGCATAACAAAGATGCCAGAGCTAAGGACGATGTTAAAGAGTTTTAGTATAGCCAATTGGAATTTGTTGTCTGTATATTTGATCATTTCATTAAGGATACCATCAACACCACAGGCCTTTTTGGGTCGGAGGGTTTTTATTTTGTCCTGTAACTCATTCAAGGTAATTGGAGAATCCAGTGGGTTCTGGTAGTCTTTAATAGTTGATTCTAGGATTTGTATTTGATCATGTATATGTTTTTGCTCTTTATTCTTTGTTATAGAGCCAAAAAGATTGGAGAAGTGGTTTACCCATACATCTCCATTTTGGATAGATAATTCTTCGTGTTGTTGTTTGTTTAGTTTTTTCCAATTTTCCCAGAATTGGTTAGAGTCTATGGAGTCTTCAATTACATTGAGCTGATTTCTGACGTGCTGTTCCTTCTTTTTCCGTAGTGTATTTCTGTATTGTTTTAGTGATTCACCATAGTGAATCTCTCTGTGTCTCTCTCTGTGTGTCTCTCTCTCTCTCTCTCTCTCTCTCTCTCTCTCTCTCTCTCTCTCTCTCTCTCTGTCTGTGTCTCTCTCTCTCTCTCTCTCTCTCTCTCTCTCTCTCTCTCTCTCTCTCTCTCTCTCTGTCTCTCTCTCTCTGTCTCTCTGTGTCTCTCTCTCTGTCTCTCTCTCTCTGTCTCTCTCTCTCTGTCTCTCTCTCTCTCTCTCTCTCTCTCTCTCTCTCTCTCTCTCTCTCTGTCATTCTGTCTCTCTCTCTCTCTCTCTCTGTCATTCTGTCTCTCTCTCTCTCTCTCTCTCTCTCTCTCTCTCTCTCTCTCTCTGTCTCTCTCTGTCTCTCTCTCTCTCTCTGTCTCTCTCTCTCTCTCTGTCTGACCCACTCTCTTTTTCTCTCTCTCTCTTTTTGTTTATCTCTCTGTTTCTCTCTCTCTCTGTTTCTCTCTCTGTTTCTCTCTCTCTCTGTTTCTCTCTCTGTTTCTCTCTCTCTTTGTCTCACTTGAGGATCCCCCCATAACTCTCCTACCACAGTGGCCCTTTCTGCTGTATAAGTTGTTTCTTTCTACTGTATCTCTTCCTATCTTTCTGTTGGTTTCTCCCTCCAGTCTAACTCTCCCCACTGTGGAAGAAAATGGCCTTTTCCGTTCCAAAGTTAGAACACTAGATCCTGGTTGTAATCTGGGTCTAAATGAGGTGGAACCACCACCACTACTACTGACATTCTACAGATGAAACCATCCGTTTTTCTCCAACGGCTGTGATTACTACCCCGATCCTGCTCCGAGACGCAAAACACATCCATTAACCTGTAGGAAGAGAAAGAAAGAAAGGAACATTAGTCTACAAATGTGATGACTGATTGGATAGATGGCCAATACGACAGCAGCAGATGTTTTAGAAGGGGGGGGGGGACGCGGGCATTTTACTGAAGGTGTTTTTTAAAGGGCCGGTGCCACTGATTCTGTTGTGTGTGAGGAACACTGAGGGGTGTGGCTGCTGGAGCCAACATGGTGGAGGGTGGGGCACGGTGACCATTTGGCACGTGGTATCTAAAGGGGCTTATCACTGTTAATGGGGGAGTCTGCCTCCTCCAGACACACTATGGCTCCCACCCCGACAGCCGTCGACGCCACTTAGCGGCTCCCGGGCAAATGTAACACCACAACTCCAAAAACACTAAAGGGTTACGAGACAGGTCTTCTCAAGGGAACGTTGGTCGGGAAACGCTGCGACTACGCTAAAGTGACGCGGATGAAACGTTTCAGCGCGACACGTACTGGGGGCTTGGGTCGCAGTGGTAACACGCACACACACACACACACACACACACACACACACACACACACACACACACACACACACACACACACACACACACACACAGCGGCTGACACAGTTGGTGTGAACTACGACTTTGAGGGCTTGGGGAGCATGTGAGAGGGTAGTGACCGGGACTAAGAGGGTCAAGAGGTCTGTGTCAGACTGAACTGTGTGGAAAGACTTTAGGTCCCATTTTGACCACTGAAAAAACACATACAGCCAATCATGCTTCTACTCCAGGTGGTGTTATATAGCAGAGGATACATTTTGAGCTGTTAGGAGCTAGTAACACATACATCTCTCTGCACCCGCGATAACATCTGCTGAACTTTGTACGCAACCAGTAACCTGATTTGATTTCTATGTGAGGATTGAAGTGATGGTTTTGAGTGTGTTTCTGTAATAAGTGATTTTGAGCCAATAAAGGGGATTTGAAATTCTAAAGTTAGTCTTTCTGTTCCCTCCCTTGCAGAGATTGAGGCCAAGGAGGCGTGCACCTGGCTCCGGGCTGCCGGTTTCCCACAGTACGCCCAGCTGTACGAAGGTAAGGACCCCTGAGAACCCCTGCGACAGCCGTCCACAGCTGTGCCTGATCTGTCCCTGGCACAAGGGGGTGACAAGCGAATGACCGAGGCAAATCGGAAAAGCTAACGTCATCGCTGGCCCGAGCTTTATGATTTTTTGCCAATGTCCCTTTTCCCACAGACCGTGTGAAAATGTCACAGTAACAGTGAAATCTTGGTGGTGGTAGATTTTCTTGGTCACGTGAACTTGAGGATAGTTGTTTTCTCACCAAACATCAGTCCAAATTAACATTACACAGTTCATATCTTGCCATCTGATGAAGTCATGGTTGATTTTAGAGAAGGAGAGAGAGAGAGAGAACCCACCCTTCATTCTCTTCCAGTCTGTCAGCTCTTCCATTTACAGACTAACTCTATGTAACAGACTGTCGTGACCTAAAATGTTGAACCTCAAATGTTAATTTGAGCAAATCTACTCGCTATGCTAATTTTAATGGACAAACACAAGACAGGCTGTGCTGTTGACGTCCTCTCCAAGAGGGTATTTTTATTGAACTAATGCTGAAATCCAGAACATTCTATAGACTCTAGAGCAATCCAATGACACACAAGACTCCTCTTTTCCTGTCCTCTTTCCTTCGATCTCCATGGTACTCCAATCCTTTTATGATTTGAAGTGCTAATTCACCCCTCCCCGCCAAGTCGCCTTGCCTATGCAGAAACACACACACCACACACACACACACACACACACACACACACACACACACACCACACACACACATTCCTGAGGTGCCAGCGGTGTGTTTTTGTTTTGCCTCAGTGAACCTCAATGTTGCAGACACACAAGTGAAACAATTACCAAAACCCTAAAGCCAAAAGGTATTCTCATACGTAACCTAAAAACGTGCCTGCACAGCCCATACCCTTTAATGTAATCCGAGGGGCCTTAAAGCCTGATAAAACGAGCCTTGTCAACAGTTCATTAGTCGTTACCATTGAACCGTGCTGGGTGTTCTGTCTACCAAGACACTGGGACGTTCGCCATGTTTCTGGAGAGGTGATTAAGGTTGTGTGTGACAGCCGACACACACACACACACACACACACACACACACATACACAGAGAGAAGCACACACACACAGAGGCGCACACACACACACACACACACACACACACACACACACACACACACACACACACACACACACACACACACACACACACACACACACAGAGAGAGAAGCACACACACACACAGAGAAGCACACACACACGCGCACACACACACACACACACACACACACACACATACACAGAGAGAAGCACACACACACAGAGGCGCACACACACACACACACACACACACACACACACACACACACACACACACACACACACACACACACACACACACACACATACACAGAGAGAAGCACACACACACAGAGGCGCACACACAGGATTACAAAGAGAGCGACACAAACACCAACACACACACCAAACCGTCCACCCGACAGCTTTGTGATGAGCTATGTTGACTCATACCAGGTCACTCTGATGAGTACAGAATTGGTGCTGACACACAACACATTCCCCCCAGTCTTTATCCCGCCACATTCTCTGTTCTATTATCTCTGGCTGGAAGGGACTCCTGCCCCACAGCAGATACGGCAGACAGATAGTACTGTCACAGTACAGCTTGTGAAAGGGGAATAGAAAAGTCTCTGTTCTATTATCTCTGGCTGGAAGGGACTCCTGCCCCACAGCAGATACGGCAGACAGATAGTACTGTCACAGTACAGCTTGTGAAAGGGGAATAGAAAAGCCGGCGTTTTCTTATCACCGTTGGCCCTTAGGCTGGCGTCCAAAAAAATGGTGCCCTACTTTTAACCAGGGCCCGTACGTTTCTGGTTAGAAGTAGTGCACTGTAAATGGAATAGGGTGCCATTTGGGATGGGGACTAGGTAGTTAGGAGGCTAGGAGCTGTAGGATACCCCGACTAGGGTCATCACCTGAAACACCTGAAACCCCACCTCTTTAAGGAATACCTAGGATAGGATAAAGTAATCCTTCTAACCCCCCCCCCCCCCCCCCCCTTAAAAGAGTTAGATGCACTATTGTAAAGTGGCTGTTCCACTGGATATCATAAGGTGAATGCACCAATTTGTAAGTCGCTCTGGATAAGAGCGTCTGCTAAATGACTTAAATGTAAATGTAAATGTAATCATTGCATTCTTGTCTCCGTCCAATACATTCCTTTATAATTGATCTCTCTCTCTTTTTCTGTCACACACTTTTACTCACATCTTCATCAGCAGACATCAATGGGGGTTCAAGGCTCCGTCCCAAATGGCACCCTATTCCATTTATAGTGCACTACTTCTAACCAGAAACGTACGGGCCCTGGTTAAAAGTAGGGCACCATTTTTTAGAGTGAGTTTGAATACCAGATTTCCCCTTTAATAAAGTGAGTTTGAATCCCAGATTGCCCCTTTAATAGAGTGAGTTTGAACCCCAGATTGCCCCTTTAATAGAGTGAGTTTGAATCCCAGATTGCCCCTTTAATAGAGTGAGTTTGAACCCCAGATTTCCCCTTTAATATATTGAGTTTGAATCCCAGATTGCACCTTTAGTAGAGTGAGTTTGAATCCCAGATTTCCCCTTTAATAGAGTGAGTTTCAACCCCAGATTTCCCCTTTAATAGAGTGATATAGAGAAGAGAGAGTAAGATAATCAGAGGACTCCTTTAATGCGGGAGTACCTATTGTCATTCTACTGTCGTCCCCCGCCCACACTCACCCCCCTGCTGCCCAGGTCTGAATGGTACAGCTGTGTTTGTTTGGCCGGCTAAGACGCCACTTCCTCTTAGCTTTCATTGTGGTGTGTGTCGGATGTGTGTGGGTTGTGTGTGGGGGGAGGAAAGGAAGAGGGTGACATTTGTGAAGACAGTAACCCTAATCTGACAGAGAGTTACATTTTTGTAAATGTTAGTTTGCAATGGACTGTGTCTGCTTGCTGGTGCAATTAAAGACATTTAAAAAATATATTTCTCTCTCTTCCTCCCTCCCTCTTGCTCTCTCGCTATCTCTCTCTCACTCTCCCCCTCTCTCTCTCTCTCTCTCTCTCTCTCGGTTTCAGATGGCTTGTTCCCCATTGAGATTGTGTCTGTGACCAGGGACCATGATTTCCTGGACCGGGATGCCATCGAGGCTCTGTGCAGGTGAGACTTCTCCTTCTCCTCCACTTCTCTTTTTCTTCATCTCTCACTTCTCCAGAAGTCAACAACTGAACCTGTAGAGCATTATTGTAGGTCTCCTCACCTCTCTCTTCCCTCCTCTCCTCTCTTATCTCCTTACCTCTCTCTTCCTCCTCTCCTCTCTCTTCTCTCCTCACCTCTCTTCCCTCCTCTCCTCTCTCTTCCCTCCTCTCCTCTCTCTTCCTCCTCACCTCTCTCTTCCTCCTCTCCTCTCTCTTCTCTCCTCACCTCTCTCTTCCTCCTCACCTCTCTCTTCCCTCCTCACCTCTCTATGTCCTCCTCACCTCTCTATGTCCTCCTCACCTCTCTATGTCCTCCTCACCTCTCTATGTCCTCCTTAGCTCTCTCTTCCCTCCTCACCTCTCTATGTCCTCCTCACCTCTCTATGTCCTCCTCACCTCTCTATGTCCTCCTCAGCTCTCTATGTCCTCCTCACCTCTCTATGTCCTCCTCATCTCTCTATGTCCACCTCATCTCTCTCTATGTCCTCCTCACCTCTCTATGTCCTCCTCACCCGTCTATGTCCACCTCACCTCTCTCTATGTCCTCCTCACCTCTCTATGTCCTCCTCACCTCTCTATGTCCACCTCACCTCTCTCTATGTCCTCCTCACCTCTCTATGTCCTCCTCACCTCTCTATGTCCTCCTCACCTCTCTATGTCCACCTCACCTCTCTCTATGTCCTCCTCACCTCTCTATGTCCTCCTCACCTCTCTATGTCCACCTCACCTCTCTCTATGTCCACCTCACCTCTCTTTATGTCCTCCTCACCTCTCTATGTCCTCCTCACCTCTCTATGTCCTCCTCACCTCTCTATGTCCACCTCACCTCTCTATGTCCTCCTCACCTCTCTATGTCCTCCTCACCTCTCTATGTCCACCTCACCTCTCTCTATGTCCACCTCACCTCTCTCTATGTCCACCTCACCTCTCTCTATGTCCTTCTCACCTCTCTATGTTCTCCTCACCTCTCTATGTTCTCCTCACCTCTCTATGTCCACCTCACCTCTCTCTATGTTCTCCTCACCTCTCTATGTTCTTCTCACCTCTCTATGTTCTCCTCACCTCTCTATGTTCTCCTCACCTCTCTCTATGTTCTCCTCACCTCTCTATGTCCTCCTCACCTCTCTATGTTCTCCTCACCTCTCTATGTCCACCTCACCTCTCTCTATGTCCTCCTCACCTCTCTCTATGTCCTCCTCACCTCTCTCTATGTCCACCTCACCTCTCTATGTCCTCCTCACCTCTCTATGTCCTCCTCACCTCTCTATGTCCTCCTCACCTCTCTATGTCCACCTCACCTCTCTCTATGTTCTCCTCACCTCTCTATGTTCTCCTCACCTCTCTATGTCCTCCTCACCTCTCTATGTCCTCCTCACCTCTCTCTATGTTCTCCTCACCTCTCTATGTCCTCCTCACCTCTCTATGTTCTCCTCACCTCTCTATGTCCACCTCACCTCTCTCTATGTCCTCCTCACCTCTCTCTATGTCCTCCTCACCTCTCTCTATGTCCACCTCACCTCTCTATGTCCTCCTCACCTCTCTATGTCCTCCTCACCTCTCTCTATGTTCTCCTCACCTCTCTATGTCCTCCTCACCTCTCTATGTTCTCCTCACCTCTCTATGTCCACCTCACCTCTCTCTATGTCCTCCTCACCTCTCTCTATGTCCTCCTCACCTCTCTCTATGTCCACCTCACCTCTCTATGTCCTCCTCACCTCTCTATGTCCTCCTCACCTCTCTATGTCCTCCTCACCTCTCTCTATGTCCACCTCACCTCTCTATGTCCTCACCTCTCTATGTCCTCCTCACCTCTCTATGTCCTCCTCACCTCTCTATGTCCACCTCACCTCTCTCTATGTCCTCCTCACCTCTCTATGTCCTCCTCAACTCTCTATGTCCTCCTCACCTCCTCTCTTTCTCACCCTTCACCCACTTTTATGTTCCATTGTCTATTTATTTGTTCTTCTTCTCTAAATCTGTCTATCTGTTCATCTTCTCTGCAATAGGGGAAGGCATAGTGAAGATAGCGAAGAAAGTATATCTTCAAAGATGGCGTGCTCTGCAGGTTGGGTTTGAGATGAAAGAGGAGCGCGATAAGCCTCTCTTTTCTCCCTCGGCCTCTTTCTCTCTATCTCTCTTCTGACTCCCACCTGCTTTCTCTCTCGCTATGCATCCATCGCTTGTGTCTTACTTTCACTCTGCCTCTCTCTGTCCTTCCCTCTCTGTCCTCTCTCTCTGTACTTCCCTCTCTCCCTCTTTCTCTTTCATTATGCTTCTATCTCTTCAGCTTATCCATACATCCTCCCTCTCTGTCCTCTCTCTCTGTCCTCCCTCTCTCACCTCCCTCTCTCCTCCCTCTCTCACCTCCCCTCTCTCTCTCTCTCTGTCCTCTCTCTCTCACCTCCCTCTCTCCTCCCTCTCTCACCTCCCCTCTCTCTCTCTCTCTGTCCTCTCTCTCTCACCTCCCTCTCTCCTCCCTCTCTCCTCCCTCTCTCACCTCCCCTCTCTCTCTCTCTCTGTCCTCTCTCTCTCACCTCCCTCTCACCTCCCTCTCTCACCTCCCCTCTCTCTCTCTCTGTCCTCTCTCTCTCTCTCTGTCCTCCCTCTCTCACCTCCCTCTCTCCTCCCTCTCTCACCTCCCCTCTCTCTCTCTCTCTGTCTCTAAGTGATGAGGTATGATACGTGCACCGTGGGGGCTGTGAATGTTTACTTCTCTCCAATTAGAGACGTTTTGTACCGTTGTCCTGTTCTCTCCATCTCTCTTGTCTTATCTCTCCACATTCCCTCTCTCGCTCCGTCTCCACGGTCACGCTATGGTCTTGTTGTCGTTTTTAAAGAAAATAAATCTAGAACATCCCCTCCTTTCGCCACACCTGGGTGGCTTCTAGGCCCAAGGGGTTGTGGGTAACATTTAAAGGGCTATCTATCATGTTATATAATGTCATGTCAGTGGTAAAGCTCCTATGGTGTCACTTTCAATAGCGGAGGTGCATAAAGATGGTGGCCCACATGCACTTACCACAAATTCTTTGTTTTCCTAAGTTTGCCCATTGTACGTAGCTCTCCGTTATTTTTTGTTCATTTTTATTTTGTTGTTTCTTTTATTATAATACATTTTCGTTTTTTAATTTATTTATTATAGTTTTTATTTAATATAGTCACTGGCAGAGTATACATGAGCCCAATTTGACCTTCAAGACGCCTGCAGTTTGGAAAAACAGAAACCGTTGTGCTCATTTGGTGCTGAAACAATGACTTGGTCGGTGAATTCTGCCATCTTTATGTTCGTCATTGGAGGAGGGGCTTATATACCACTCTATTGACTCCATTCCAGACATTATTATGAGCAGCCCTCCACTCACCAGCCTCCTCTGTTACTGAACAGTTGACTCCTGGGACCGGTGAAGTAACTTCAATGCATTTAAATACAGTTGTTCAACGTGCATCTATCAGATTTATCAGGAGTGAGTGGACTTTTCCTGTTGATCTAGGTTACGTCCCAAATCGCACCATATTCCCTGTATAGTGCACTACTTTTGACCAGAGTTTGGGTCCTAGTCAAAAGCAGTGCACTAAATAGGGAATAGTGTATTGAAGCAAGGCTTCAGAAGTCATCTCTCCATTCGAGCCTCTCAACCCCTTCCTCAATCCCTCTCTCTCCATCCCTCCCTCTGTCCTTCCCTTTCTCAACCCCTTCCTCAATCCCTCTCTCTCTCCATCCCTCCCTCTATCCTTCCCTTTCTCAACCCCTTCCTCAATCCCTCTCTCTCATCCCTCCCTCTGTCCTTCCCTTTCTCAACCCCTTCCTCAATCCCTCTCTCTCTCCATCCCTCCCTCCCTCTATCCTTCCCTTTCTCAAACCCTTCCTCAATCCCTCTCTCTCCATCCCTCCCTCTGTCCTTCCCTTTCTCAACCCCTTCCTCAATCCCTCTCTCTCTCCATCCCTCCCTCTGTCCTTCCCTTTCTCAACCCCTTCCTCAATCCCTCTCTCTCTCTCTCTCTCATCCCTCCCTCTATCATTCCCTTTCTCAACCCCTTCCTCAATCCCTCTCTCTCTCCATCCCTTCCTCTATCCTTCCCTTTCTCAACCCCTTCCTCCCTCCATTGTCATATGATCTGCTTTCAGAGCTCTCCAGAGGGGAGAGCACACACACACACACACACACACACACACTACTACTACCCCCCACCCCCTCGCCAGGTGTCCAGCGGGATAAGCTTCCCCCTCCCTCCTTCCCCCTTTGTCGTCTTGTTGTCGCCAATCTAGCTGATTTCTCTCTCTTTTCATTCCTTCTCTTCTTCCCCTCTTATCCTCTTATCCCGGCGGCTTATCCTTCAGCGCCTCATTAGCTGCTCGCCTCTCTCTCTCTCTCTCTCTCTCTCTCTCTCTCTCTCTCTCTCTCTCTCTCTCTCTCTCTCTCTCTCTCTCACTCTCTCTCTCTCTCTCTCTCTCTCTCTCTCTCTCTCTCTCTCTCTCTCTCTCTCTCTCTCTCTCTCTCTCTCTCTCTCTCTCTCTCTCTCTCTCTCTCTCTCTCTCTCTCTCTCTCTCTCTCTCTCTCACTCTCTCTCTCTCTCTCTCTCTCCTGTCTTTTCTCTCTCAGGAGTTTGTCTCTGTCAGAGCCTTGTTGTTGGGGTTTTTGCTAGGACTCCTCCAAGTGTGTGTGTGTTTATGTATCTGATTGTGTATCTGTATCTATTTACAGGAGACTGAACACCCTCAACAAGTGTGCCCTGATGAGACTGGAGATATCCCCACAGAGAAAGAGAGTAAGTTCATCTTCCTCCCTGCTCTTCCACCCTTCTCTTCCACCCTACTCTTCCACCCTCCTCTTCCACCCTGCTCTTCCACTCTTTCACACCCAAAAATCCCCTAATTCTTCAGAACTTTTCCAACTCCAGTTTAGTTTTTCCTACCTGTCCTCCAACTCCGACCTCCTTATAGCCTGGGGTGTGAAAGTCTCTCTCTCTTCTCTTCTAATGAAAAGGCACCTGTCTTTTTATCAAGCCCTTTGTGAAGAGCCCAAGGCAAGGAAAGATAGCTTTTAAGTCCAAATGAAGGGCTTGCTGTTCACGCGGCTGGCCCTTCTTCCTCAGGCCTGATCCTGAACATACACACATACAGACATACACTCACACACATCACTTCCTCATATCATTGTCCATAAAAGGGAATAGTATGTCTCTGCTTTCTCATTTCTCTCCCTCTGGTTTCATTGGTTAAATTAAAAACAAGCCAGCTATTGGCCATGATCCCCAGAACCTACCGCAAACTAAACCAAATTACCCCAAACTAAACCAAACTAACCCAAACTAAACCAAACTAACCCAAACTAAACCAAACTAACCCAAATGAATCCAAACTAAACCAAACTAAACCAAACTAAACCAAATAACCCAAACTACCCCAAACGAATCCAAACTAACCCAAACTAAACCAAACTAAACCAAACTACCCCAAACTAATCCAAACTAACCAAAACTAACCCAAACTAAACCAAACTAACCCAAACTAACCCAAACTAATCCAAACTAACCCAAACTAAACCAAACTAACCCAAACTAAACCAATCTAATTCAAACTACCACAAACTAAACCAAACTACCCCAAACTAACCCAACCTAATCCAAACTAACCCAAACTAAACCAAACTAATTCAAACTACCCCAAACTCAACCAAACTAACCCAAACTAAACCAAACTAAACTAAACTAAACCAAACTACCCCAAACTAATCCAAACTAACCAAACTAATCCACCCCAAACTAATCCACCAGGACACTAAGAAGCTTTGTTGTTTGTCAAGATCTTCCTCCCATTAGCCTCCATTCTGTAATTACCTAAAATCTTAAACAAGCTAGTTCCTTGATCCGTGTGTGTGTGTGTGTGTGTGTGTGTGTGTGTGTGTGTGTGTGTGTGTGTGTGTGTGTGTGTGTGTGTGTGTGTGTGTGTGTGTGTGTGTGTGTGTGTGTGTGTGTGTGTGTGTGTGTGTGAGTGCGTGAGTTGGTATTCAATGGGATGAACCTCGCTGTGTCACCTTTCATCAAGGAGTCAACAGAGAAGGGTCAAAGGAGGTATTTGCTCTCTGTTCAGACTGACAGTTGTTCACCTCCCTAGTCAGCATAGAAACACATTGACTTCAATCCCTACTCTGTCTATAGAGGGCGGCAGGTAGCCTAGTGGTTAAGACCCTTAACCCTAATTGCTCCTGTATGTCGCTCTGGATAAGACCGTCTGCTAAAATGTAAGTGTTTATCTCTCCCTCTTTTGAAATGTGTTTTCCTCACGTCTCTTCCCCGTAGTTGTTGAAATCAGAGATGTGACGTCGTTTATGACGTGTCAAAACACCCGCGGCCACAGGAGTGAATGAATGCAGATGAAGATAAGACTGGCCATCTAGATAGTTCTAGGTATTGACATTGTTGCTATTGAGCTCAAAAGTCAAACTCCCCCACTATAGTCGTCACGACGTCAGTCACTATATCAGACAGAAAGAGTTTCTGGCCGTCGTGATCAAAGCTGAAGTAAGAACGGCCCGTGTGTGTCGTGGTGAGTGGAGAGCGGGGTCATAAAATGAGGACCCGGGGTTTTATTTGATGGACTTTTGTCCCCATCGCTCTCAGCCACCGTGAAGGAGGCGCCTGTGAAGTCTGGAGACTCCCGCGCCCCTCCTCTGCCCCCCGGCTCCCTGGTCCCCTCGGCAGGCAGTTTCACTTTCCTGAATTAGGGGGACAGACTGGCCCTGTGGGGACGATACACCTCTGTGGGGGTGAGGGTGGGGGGGTTGCCCTGGCCTGGTCGGCTGGCGTGTGAACTTCTCGGATCGGGTTGGAATTTCCTGGACTCCCCTCGGGACGTGTGTGTGTGTGTGTGTGTGTGTGTGTGTGTGTGTGTGTGTGTGTGTGTGTGTGTGTGTGTGTGTGTGTGTGTGTGTGTGTGTGTGTGTGTGTGTGTGTGTGTGTGTGTGTGTGTGTGTGTGTGTGTGTAAGAGAGAGAAAGATAGAGAGACTCTGTTGTCGTTTTCACGGTCAGGGATAAGTTCCAACACAATAACAACCATTAACCAGCTGTGTGTGAATCTTATCTCTGTGAAATGTTCCAGCAGTCGGGAGGGAGTTGAGGAATGTCTACAGATCTGCTGTCTGTGAATATCCCTGCTGCTCTCACACAAAGGCTATGTCCCAAACGGCACCCTTTTCCATATATAGTGCACTACTTTTGACCAGAGTTCTATGGGCCCTGGTCTCAAGTAGTGCACTTTGGGGGAATGGAAGGTCATTTGGGACACACAAAGTCATCTGGACAGAATACAGGGCGGTTTGTTTGACTTCATGGCCATTCACCTTTTAGAAAGAGATTTCATGTTGAAACGTTCATAGAACTGAAACAGAGAAAGAAAATCTTGAAAATATTATGTTTTTTAAATAAAATTTTATTTTCTTTGTAAAACATTTTTAATTCTTATAGTGATAATGTGTCACCAGCGGGTTGAAATTTATTGTCATGAATCTTAGAGGCAGAACTGAGAGATTTCCACTAGATGGGATATATTGTAAAAATTCATGTTTTTTTCTTTTCTTTTTGGCTTAATTTAAGATTAGGGTTAGGTATTAGGGTTAGCAGTGTAGTTAAGGTTAAGGTTAGGGTTAAGTTTAGGTTTGAAATCAGATTGTATTACTTTGTGGCTGTGCCAGCTAGTGACCACTCTGCAGAGCTGCCTCCAGAACAAGATTCATGAAGAAAAAGGCTAACCTGCCCCCACCCCCTCTGTCTTCTCTCTCTCTACTCCAGAGTGAGGATTCAGACGAGGAAGAGCCATGCGCCATCAGTGGCCTTTGGACCTTCCAGCGGGACAGCAAGCGCTGGTCTCGCCTGGAGGAGCTGGATGTCTTCTTCCTCCCGGGTGGAAACCAGCTGCCCTTCCCCCAGGTCCAGAGACCCTCGGCCGGTCAGGGGCAGCTCCGCGAGGGCCTGAGCTCCGAGAGCGTGCTGACGGATCTCAGCGAGCAGCCCGAGGTGGCCTCGCTTCACAGCAGCGGGAGTGTGGGAGAGGGAGGGATAGTCGATGGTGCCACATCTAGCGATGCCACCCCAGCGGCGGGCGCCACCCGCGCCAACTCGATGGCCAGCATGTGCTCCTCCTCGGGCACGGGCGGGTCGTGCGGCGCCAACGAGGACTCGCTGTCTGACGGGCATCCGCACTCACCATTGGAGACAACCCAAGGTCACTTCTCCTTCGACGGCAAGCCCAGTGGAATTGTGGGAACAGGAGGGATAGAAGGAGGAGGGAGCGAGACTAGAGGAGGGAAGAGCACGCGCTCACGGGCCAAGAGTTTCCTCAAGCGCATGGAGAGCATCAGACTGAGGAGCGCCACTTCCAATAGCAAGAAGAAGAACGGAGGCGGGGGAAGGCCTTCCAAACTGGAGATCAGCGGGCCGGTCATCAAAGAAGGACTAGACGACGACAAGCTACGGCGCCTCAATTGTGTTGACATCTCCAGCCTCACCCTCAACCCGACCCAAACCATGACCCTGAACCGTAACAGGAGCGTATCCTACTCCACGCAGACCAGCAGTGGCAGCATGGGGAGCGCCGGAAGCACGGGCAGTAGCCAATCGGAAGCAAGCAGCGGGAGCGCCGTTAGCACCCCGAGCCCGGTGACACGAACCCGAAGCCACAGCACCGTGGCGGGGGCCAGTAAGAGAGGTGGGATGTACCTGGAAGGTTTTGACCCGTTAAGCGTGTTCCTACAGCCGCCTGGAGAACAACAACCCCCAGCTTCCACCCAACCCAAAACCAGACAGAAACCACCTCAGCAACAGCCTAGTAATCGGACAGTGGCTGAGCAAAACCAAAGCAAGCGAGGTCGCCTCAACGGAGAGAGGGAGGAGGAAGGGGAGGAAGAAGGCGTGATTTTCTTCTACCTTCCCGAAGGCCACAAACCGGGCACATTCCCCAAAGCGCTCGGCGACGGCAAACAACCACCGCAAAGTGGAAATGACGAAAACAGGCCTCTTGCCGCCGCCGGCAGGCGCTATCTCGGTAGTCGATGCCAAACGCGTCGCGGCTCCACCGGCTCGGCGGACAGCCGCCTGAGTTTCTACGACAACGTGCCCAACGTGGCCTATCAAGGCGAGGAAGACGATGAAGACAATGAAGAAGGGGAGGGGCCAAAGTTGGAGGATGTGCTGGAATGTGTCAACGGCCTGCAGCGATTCGTCAACGCCTGGACGGACAGGGTGGCAGCCGGAGAAGAGGATGACGAAGAGGAAGAAGAAGAGGGAGATTCGGATTCGGCATTGGATTCAGCGTCTCCATGTCCGTCCTCACCTTTGCAGAACCAGCTGGAGGAGACGGACAACGGGAGCGACCAGGACAGCACGGGCAACCCTCTGGGAGAAGGAGAGAGGGAAGAAGGAGAGAGGGAAGAAGGAGAGAGGGAAGAAGGAGAGGGGGAAGAAGCCATGAGGGAGAGGAGGGACTCCGGAGTGGGAGCCTCTCTCACCAGATCTAACAGGTCAGTAATTAATTAATTAATCACCTCTCTGTTAATCAATCTATAGATATCACCAATATTGTTATTGTCCCCATTTGAGAAAATGTCCTGTGTGTTAAGATGAAGGACTGGCGAGCTTAATTCAACATTCTTAAGTGTTTGGATGAAGGGTTGAGAGAGAGAAACGGTGATAGAGAGGGTGAGAAGGAGGGTGAGAGAGAGGGTGAGAAGGAGGGTGAGAGAGAGGGTGAGAAGGAGGGTGAGAGAGGGGGTGAGAGAAAGGGTGAGAGAGAGGGTGAAAGAGAGGGTGGTGGAATGGAGGTGCACAAACAGACATAGAAAGAGGGAGAAAGAAGGATGTACAGAAAGAAAGAGAAAGGGAGAGATGGGTAGAGGTACAGAAAGAGAAAGACATAAAGTTAGACGGAGGGAGAAACACACAGACAGAGTGGACATGTTGAGACGACTCTGCCAGCCCTGACCCTTACGTAACCGGCTGTCACGGCGATGAGGTGCAGTGAATACCTCGGACCTCGGGAATGCCGATCCGTCTCCGCGACGATGCAGCCATTCCCTCAGGAATCCACAGGCAGAATTCCAGAAGGTTTCCGACGCTCCCATACCCGCTGACAGCCAGGCGAGATCAGTGCTTCCCAACTCCAGTCCTTGAGTTCCCCCATAAGCACCCAGTTTTGTTGTAGGACCGGACAAACTCACCGGATTCAACTCATTGAGGGCCTGACGATTAGTTGACAAGTTGAATCAGGTGTGTTTGTCCAGGGCTACAATAAAACTGTGTGCTGTTGGGGGTACTGGAGGAACGGAGTAGGGATCCTCTGGGCTAGATCAATCCCTGTTATCCCAATGAGAATCTCTTAACACAGGGGTCATAGGACTTGTCTGGATGGATGTCCTGCTAGTCACCTTGTCAGAGGAGAGGGCTTTATGACCTCTGGTCAAGTTCTGAAAATGATGAAGACGTATCTTCTCCTATATGTCTCTGTGTGTGAACACTTGTGGGTTTTGTTAATTTCCCCCTAATATATGTTAACCTATATATTTTCACATATATATTTTACACACATATTTGATATATATTTAATTGAAATTCTTTGCAAACATTTGTGTTTTTGTATTTGGAAGTTTGATTGTGCTTCTGATAGCCCTCAGTATTTTTCTGTATGCTGTGCAATATATTAGGTTAACACATATATTTCTCTCTACCCAAGGCCTCAGAAGCTGCGCTGGCCCAGTTTCCAGGCCTCCCACCGGCCCAGTCACTCCTGGGCCCAGCGGCAGATGGGCTGCCAGTCGGTACTGCAGATGAACCTGCTCCAGAAGCTCTGCCTGCTCCAGCTTACAGCCCTCCTGGAGAAACACACCCCCACCAACAAACACGGCTTCAGCTGGTGAGTCGGCGGCGGCCATTTTGATTAGTTTTGGTTCAAAAGACTTGGCTTTTGGAGTTTGTGGCAAACACATTGGAAGTTTTTCTCACAAGAGGTCTCACACGAAAACAGCTGAAAATGCAGGCCCCCAAAAATGATGTATAAAAACCCTTGTTAGCCTACAGCCTATAGCCTAGCATGCTGCTCCGATAGCGCTAGTTGTAGCCTGGGCCTACAACCAAATAGACAACCACAACAATCATAGTCTCCTCTAGTTTCCTCTAGTTGGAATTCCTCCCACTCTTCTCCCACAAATAGCAGCCTGTTGGGTCTGAACCTAAGGGGGGTGGGGTTTCAACATTCTTTTCCCAGGCTAGCTAATTGCTGGTGCACTGGTATACGTTGTCATCTTTCGACGGGGGAAATCACAGAGTTCACACGCACAGGCTGTTAGAATGAAGACCTGGAGGCCGAGTCTATAGCCTCAGTCCTCGACAATTACCCAAATGACCGAACCCCCCCCAATAATTCTCCATCATGCAATTATAGATTATGGCCACTGGTTCGAGATTGTCCAATGTCACTCAGAATCCCCTTTGGTGTCTCCGCCATCTGGGGATGTCTGTGGGGACTGTTGAGACTGCAGGCCAGGGGATGTATTCTTCTATCATTCTCTTACATGGAATTCTCTCTCTTTCTCTCTGTCACTCTCCCTTTTCTATTTCTCTTTCCCTCCCTTCCTTCCCTCACCGCAACTCTCTCTCTCTCTCTTTTTCTCTCTTTCTCTCTCTGTCTCTCTCTCTCTCTCTTTCTCTCTCTCTCGCTGTCTCCCTCTCTCTCTCTCTCCCTCTCTCTCTCTCTCTCGCTCTCACTCTCTCTCTCTCTCTTTTTCTCTCTTTCTCTCTCTGTCTCCCTCTCTCTCTCTCTCTCTCTCTCTCTCTCTCTCTCTCTCTCTTTCTCTCTCTGTCTCTCTCTCTCTGTCTCCCTCTCTCTCTCCCTGTCTCTCTCTTTCTCTGTCACTCTCCCTTTTCTATTTCTCTTTCCCTCCCTTCCTTCCCTCACCGCAACTCTCTCTCTCTCTGTCTATCTAATTTACTCTCTCTCTATCTTTCTCTCTCTCTCTCTCTCTCTCTCTCTCTCTCTCTCTCTCTCTCTCTCTCTCTCTCTCTCTCTCTCTCTCTCTCTCTCTCTCTCCCTGTCTCTCTCTCTGTCTATCTAATTTACTCTCTCTCTTTTTCTTTCTTTCTCTCTCTACCTCTCTCTGTCTCTCTCTCTCTCTCCCTGTCTCTCTCTTTGTCTCTCTCTCACTCTGTCTCTCTCTGTCTCTCTCTCTCTCTCTCTCCCTGTCTCTCTCTTTGTCTCTCTCTCACTCTGTCTCTCTCTGGCTCTCTCTCTGTCTCCCTCTATGTCTCTCTCTCTCTCCACCTCTCCCTCCCGCCATCTTCTTATCTAACCTAGCGTCATGATCTGGACTAAGCAAATAGCTCCAGCCTCACCTCAAATCTCTGTATAGTGCTGTGCTTTTCTTCACCCCTCCCAGCTTCAATGAGTCATAGAAGTTCCCCGCCTTCTCCAGGATGGCAGGGGCAGAGTAAGAGTTATGACAGGCTTACGACAGGTTTATGGCAGGCTTATGTCAGGTCTTTTAATCACTGAGATCATTTGATTTTTGAGCTGGAGGCTTGGCTGCGCATACCCAGAATTCCCTTCTGGGATTGTAGCATGTTCCCTTCTCATTTACCAAGCTGTGGTCATTCTTCTGAGAAGCGAGTAGCACACACACACACACACACACACACTTGAAAGCAGACGATACATACACACCCATAAACATGTGTGCTCTTGTAAAACCATTATACAATCCCGGAGAGCGGTAGAACACCTGACATTCAGAGACACACACACACACACACACACACACACACACACACACACACACACACACACACACACACACACACACACACACACACACACACACACACACACACACACACACACAGTGACATGGTCAGTGTTAGGGGCTTGAGGCACAAACACAAAGTGCGGATGCGGATGTATACACCATTACGAACCCCCCCACCCCGTTACCCTCTCCTCCCTCTCCCTTCTCCTCCCTCTCCCTTCTCCTCCTCCCTCCCGGTTTCTATTGTCTTTCAGCCCCAGTGTTTATCCTCCCCCTCATAAACTTGGAGAAAGCTAGGCTTCTGTAGAACCCACACACACACACACACACACACACACATACACACACACACATACAGTTAAACACACACGCACGTGCACACACACACACACACACACAATGCATTTTCAAGTTCTCCTTTTCTCATGGAAAACCCCACCGTAGCTAGGTGGTAGCGTAACATGTGCTAATGCTAATGTTAGCGTTGGTGATTCACAGTACCAGTAAACTACTGCTCTTTCCATTAGTTTAGTGTTCAACCTGTATTTATTAGCTTTGTCAGTTGGGAACCAATTCTCATGAACAATATCCTGTGGCCTTTTAGGTGTAGGTCTAAAGGATCCCATACTGTCACATCCTGTTTGATTAAACAGTACAGGCTTCTCCAGCTCCAGTCCTGGAGAGCTCTTGTTCCTGCCTCCACAACGCAGCAGGTGTATTACTGTTGGGCTGGAATGAAACCCTGCACACACAGCAGGTGTATTATTGTTGGGCTGGAATGAAACCCTGCACACACAGCAGGTGTATTACTTTTGGGTTGGATTGAGTGTTGTAGTTTGCTGTGTGTGGTCGTCATCATGTAGGCTGCTTTCTGTAGTGGACATTTACAATGTTACCGCTGCTTTGTTAGTACAGTGACAGAGTACAGGGACAGAGGTCAAAGTCCAGCACCTACTTTACTCCTGTTGCAAAACCGTGTGTGTGTGGCCGTGTGTGTGTGGCCGTGTGACAGAGTACAGGGACAGAGGTCAAAGTCCAGCACCTACTTTACTCCTGTTGCAAAACCGTGTGTGTGTGGCCGTGTGTGTGTGAGTACACTCGTTCGTGTGTGCGTGCGTACGTGTGTCTGTTCTGTGTGCGTGTGTGTCTGTATATGTTCTGTGTGTGTGTGTGTGAGTTGTTTTTGGCTATTTTAACCTGTCCCTCTATGTGTGTGTGTTGTGTGTGGGTTGCAGGGCTGTGCCGAAGTTTATGAAGCGGATCAAGGTGCGGGACTACAAAGACCGAAATGTGTTTGGAGTGCCTCTGCTGCTTAACGTCCAGCGTACGGGTCAGCCCCTGCCCCAGAGCATTCAACAGGCCATGCGCTACCTACGCAGCCAATGTCTAGACCAGGTACAGACGGTCTGTCTACCTCTCTGTCTGTCTAACCTGTCTGCCTGTCTGCCTGTCTCCTCAAGCCCCATTACACAACACACACACACACACACACACACACACACACACACACACACACACACACACACACACACACACACACACACACACACACACACACACACACACACACACACACACACACACACAGACACACACAGACACACACAGACACACACACACATACACATCTCCCCTCCTCATCATCATTTAGCTCCTAGCCTCCTGTTTGCATAGTTGTATATTTCCCTGGAAGAATCAGTCTTTTTGTCAGAGTTGGAATCTGGGAAAAACGGCCAGTTAAATATTCACAGTGTGTTACACACACACACACTCTTTCTGTGTCCGTTTTGAGGTCTCACATGCTGTGTTTGGGAGACAAGAAGGCCCTGACACACACACAGGGAGGCCTGGGGAGAGTCAAAAGTTTCCAGCTGTTTAGTCACCTTTGTCAGTCTGTTTAAGAGAGAGAGAGAGAGCCAAGGGATTGCTATGGCGACAGAGAGCGCGCGCGAGAGAGAGAGGGAGGGATGGAGGAATGGAAGAGAGAATGACGGATGGCATGCTCTCCTAAACTGGACAACAGGCCTCTGTTTGAAATGGTGAAAGCTCACGGAAAGTATTTTGTCTCTTCAAGCCAGAGCTCTTTTTCCTCCCAGATGGCAGCCATTTTATAAAACCATTAACTGAGAAAGCCCATTGATTAAGTCCAACAGAAAGAACCCTCTCCTCAAGAATTCTAATGGATGTCATGGGCTGTGTCCCAAACCAAATGGCACCCTATTCCCTTTCTAGTCCACTACTTCTGACCAGGGCCCATAGGAAATCAGGTCATTTGTGACGCGCATCTTCTTAAAAATACACTGAATACCGTTATGATGTAACCACCGAGCTACACAGTGACGATGGGCCCCTTTTCAATCAAAATTGCTAACGATGAGAATGTGGGTTTGAATTGATAACTCATCAGATCTTGTTCCAGGTGATAAAAAAATGGCATCAACAATCTCTCTTTCCCCCCTTTCTCTCCTTCTCCCCTCCCCCTCTCTGTCTCTCTCTCTCTTTCTCTCTCTTTCCCCCCTTTCTCTCCTTCTCCCCACCCCCTCTCTGTCTCTGTCGCTCTCTCTGTCTCTCTTTCCCCCCTTTCTCTCCTTCTCCCCACCCCCTCTCTGTCTCTGTCTCTGTCTCTGTCTCTCTCTTTCCCCCCTTTCTCTCCTTCTCCCCTCCCCCTCTCTGTCTCTGTCTCTCTCTCTCTTTACCCTTCCAGGTGGGTCTCTTCAGGAAGTCGGGGGTTAAATCACGTATTCAGGCACTCCGTCAGATGAATGAAACATGCGGCGCCGACGGAGGCGGAGTCAGTTACGAGGGCCAATCGGCTTACGACGTGGCCGACATGCTGAAGCAGTATTTCCGGGACCTGCCAGAACCGCTGCTCACCAGCAAACTGTCTGAGACCTTCCTGCAGATCTACCAATGTAAGGACAGAGAGAGAGACACACACACACACACAGACCTATATAATGCACACACACAAACATACAAACGTAGACCGTAGAGGGGGAGAGAGGGAGAGGGAGAGTATTTGAAATACAAAACAGCTAGTTAAAGTTAATTATTGAATATAAATCAATGTCATTGACAGTCTGCTGGCATGAGTACAATGTAATTACAGTAAAACAATGTCAAATGCCCTCTGGGAATCCATCAATCAAGTTTATTAATTCATTAAGACAAAATAGCATTTACTGGTACAGTATTGTCATCATACAGCACTGTAATAGGAAATGCAGAAATACATTAACTAGCTGGCAACCAGCTGTCTGAAATTCATGATAAACCCTATACATTGTATGTGAGCCAGAGCCACATGTCAGAGACCATTTTCCATCTTGTCAAAATTCAACAAAGTAAGCTGAATTGAATTGAACTTCATTTAATTGAACTTAATTGAACTGATCCAAACTGAAATGAACCAAACTGAACTGAACAGAACAGAACCAAATTGAAGTTGAGTTGAAGTGAATGTGATTCCCTCAGACATGCCCAAGGAGCTGCGTCTTCAGGCTACGCGAGCGGCCGTGCTGCTGCTGCCAGACGAGAGCCGCGAGGCGCTGCAGACCCTCCTGTGCCTGCTGAGTGACGTCACCGCCGCCGTGGCAGAGAACCAGATGACCTGCGCCAACCTGGCCGTCTGCCTGGCGCCTTCGCTCTTCCACCTTAACACGCTGAGACGCAAGGAGAGCTCCTCGCCACGGTGGGCAGGGGTGGAGTGTTGTGGGGAACTAGGAGAGGGTGTGTGTGTGTGTGTGTGTGTGTGTGTGTGTGTGTGTGTGTGTGTGTGTGTGTGTGTGTGTGTGTGTGTGTGTGTGTGTGTGTGTGTGTGTGTGTGTGTGTGTGTGTGTGTGTGTGTGTGTGTGTGTGTGTGTGTGTGTGTGACCAACCCTATCTCCTTTTTTTGTCTTGACTCAGTATATATGACCATGTATTGTAATACGCTGCCCAGGCTCACACCAACATGAGAGGAGAGGCTGACAAACTCTAGCTATAGAGCAGGATGTTACTGTATGTAGGGGAAGGAGAGGGGGGGAGGAAGAGAGGGAGAGAGAGAGAACTGAGGGAAAGAGAGTCTGTATAGGGGGTTACATCAAACCTTATGACAGATTGTCTTATTCTCCTCTGTATTCTCTCTTTCCTCTCCTTTCCTCCCCTCTTTCTGTCTCACTAGTGGACATGACTAACTGTCCTAAGTGGACATGACTAACTGTCCTGTGTGTTTGTCTTCCTGGTGTGTTGTGATAGGGGGATGAACAGGAAGCAGCCGCTGGGGAAACCCGACCAGAGGGACCTCAACGAGAACCTGGCCGCCACCACCGGCCTGGCACACATGATCCAGGAGTGCAGGAAGCTCTTCAGGGTACGTGTCTGAACCTAGAACCTCACCAGAAACTTAGTTGAACCTCAACTTTCGCCTCCCCTCTCTTTCTACCTTGTCTGACTAAAACCAGACTAGAACCTCACCTCTCTTTCTACATTGTCTGACTAGAACCTGACTAGAACCTCACCTCTCTTTCTACATTGTCTGACTGGAACCTGACTAGAACCTCACCTCTCTTTCTACATTGTCTGACTAGAACCTGACTAGAACCTCACCTCTCTTTCTACATTGTCTGACTAGAACCAGACTAGAACCTCACCTCTCTTTCTACATTGTCTGACTAGAACCTGACTAGAACCTCACCTCTGTCTACATTGTCTGACTAGAACCTGACTAGAACCTCACCTCTCTTTCTACATTGTCTGAGTAGAACCTAAATACAACCTCAGATCACCTCCCTACCGTTCTACAGTCTCTGACGAGAACCTCCCATTCTGTTCAGCTATATGCACACAGCACATGAACACTACAGTCTCTGAGGTGAACCTCCCATTCTGTTCAGCTATATGCACACAGCACATGAACACTACAGTCTCTGACGAGAACCTCCCATTCTGTTCAGCTATATGCACACAGCACATGAACACTACGGTGCTCTGATGAGAACCTCCCATTCTATTCAGCTATATGCACACAGCACATGAACACTACAGTCTCTGAGGCGAACCTCCCATTCTGTTCAGCTATATGCACACAGCACATGAACACTACTGTGCTCTGACGAGAACCTCCCATTCTGTTCAGCTATATGCACACAGCACATGAACACTACAGTCTCTGACGTGAACCTCCCATTCTGTTCAGCTATATGCACACAGCACATGAACACTACTGTGCTCTGACGACCTACGCTAAAGTCAGAGTGTTGGATTGGTGTTGGTACAACGTTGCTCTCGTTAAACATGTTCATCTCAGTTCCGGAAGTCCCTCTGGTCCGGATCCGAGGTTGTTTTTCCTGTGTGTGTTTTTGGAGCATTGTTATCGTTACATTAAAAACAAATCGTCTTAGCCAAGTAACCAAGCCCTCTCCGCCCCACGTCTTACCTGACTGGGTCTTAGCCAAGTAACCAAGCCCTCTCCGCACCACGTCTTACCTGACTGGGTCTTAGCCAAGTAACCAAGCCCTCTCTGCACCACGTCTTACCTGACTGGGTCTTAGCCAAGTAACCAAGCCCTCTCCGCCCCACGTCTTACCTGACTGGGTCTTAGCCAAGTAACCAAGCCCTCTCCGCACCACGTCTTACCTGACTGGGTCTTACACCACGTTTGTGTTTACCCGTCGCACTCGCTGAGCCCTATGGAATGTTGGGTACTGTAGTTACATAAGACTAATAGTCTGGTTGATGGAATACAGTAAGCTGTTTTGTAGCGCCACGTAACCCACAATCCCATTGACCTATCTCCATGCTTCTGTTTACCCGTCGCACACTGGCTGAGCCCTATGGAATGTTCGGTATTGTAGTTAAGTAAGGGGGAGGAATACAGTAAGCCGTACTGTGTAGCACCGCAAAACCCACAATCCCCTTGACCGATCTCGGCTAATCAGGGGGCTCAATGTCCAAAGGCAGGAAGCACTTGATTCATTAAGAGAGAAATAATGAATGTCGGCAGGTGGACTACAATTTCGGTACCAGTCCGGCCGAATCAATCGGCTCAAAAAGCTGTTGTGACATGAGGGGTTACACACTGCCTAACATTATATTACACTGATCTGGATTCTGGAATACATTTATCTTCACTAATAGAGAAGAAAAAGCGTATTAGATTCATTCATAAAGCTCCTCTGGCGGATGCTAGCAATTAGCGTTGAACATGACCAGTAAATAGCATTAACCCCCCCCCCCCCCACATACACACACACACACACACACACACCCACGTCAGTTATTTTCTTGTAATTTAATATTAGTCTGTGAGTGGTCTGGGTGAGCTGATGACTGATACAACAATTCAGTGGATTTCTAACTGATAACTCTTCTCATCTTTAAGTTAGCAGGAAAGAGAGAGAGAGAAGTAGAGAGAGAGAGAGAAGTAGAGCGAGAGAGAGAGAGAGAGAGAGAGAGAGAGAGAGAGAGAGAGAGAGAGAGAGAGAGAGAGAGAGAGAGAGAGAGAGATGTAGAGAGAGAGAGAGAGATGTAGAGAGAGAGAGAGAGATGTAGAGAGAGAGAGAGAGATGTAGAGAGAGAGAGAGAGATGTAGGTAGAGAGAGAGATGTAGAGAGAGAGAGAGAGATGTAGAGAGAGAGAGAGATGTAGAGAGAGAGAGAGAGAGAGATGTAGAGAGAGAGAGAGAGAGAGAGAGATGTAGAGAGAGAGAGAGAGAGAGAGAGAGAGAGAGAGATGTAGAGAGAGAGAGAGAGAGACTGGAAGTGAAATTAGAAAAACAGGATGCTCTAAGCTTCCACAGCAGGACTCCTTTATCTTTGTCTCACACTGATTTCTTGTGGAGTTTCCCATCCTTAATACGGGGTGATTAAACTCAGGATGGGGTTGGCAGGTAAAGGACAGGTTGATAAGGGATTGGATGACGTATCCTTGTTTATGACAGATCTGATTGTCTGATCATGATTTGGTGGTTATTTTAGAATTCCTTTGTTTATCTGTAGGTCTGTTGTCCATCGGACCATCAGTGTATTAATGTTCAATGCTGTACATGTACATTCATCATGACCACAAACAAGTTGGATCTAGAACACTGGTATCTCACACACCTTTGTACCTCAACACGCTGGTATTAGTGTTCATCTTTAGTGTCTGAAACAGTCCTGACGGCCCTCTCTCCTCCCATTCATTTTATGTCATTGTATAATTGTATACTCATTGTAATTGTATGATAAACTAACAAACTATTCCCTCCTCTCCCCCTTAGATCCCAGAAGAGATGAGTCGCTGCAGAAACTCGTACCAGGAGCAGGCCCTGATCCCCCTGAAGCTGGAGGAGCTAGGGGGTTCCTCTGGGGGTGACGGCGGTGCTGGCGGCCCCATGGGATGCAGGACCTACCTCCAGGACAGCCTGGACGCCCTCCTCAAAGAGGCCAAGGACAAGTTCAAAGGTTACGACAGCTGCTCCACGCCTGAACTCGCCGAACTGGCGTACAAGAAGGTATGGACAGAGGGATAGAGAGTATCAATTTTATTCTCTTTTATTCTATTCTATGGAGGCTGGATCTAGTCTTTTAAATTCTGAGTTCATGTTCACTTTATTGTCCTTATATAGAAGTTCAATTAGTATGAAGGACTACATACATTACTTGTGTTTGTTGTTTAGAAAAGGCTGGCATAAAGCCTAGTGTATTCCACGTCTCTGTCTCCCTCTCTCTCTCTCTCTCTCTCTCTCTCTCTCTCTGTCTCTGTCTCTGTCTCTTGCTCTCTCTCTCTCTCGCTCTCTCTCTCTCTCTCTCTCTCTCTCTCTCTCTCTCTCTCTCTCTCTCTCTCTCTCTCTCTCTCTCGTTGTGTAATGGAAAAGCACCAGTTAGTATTTCCTGTGTAGAAACAGGTCAGTGTGAAACTAGCCCCCCCCCCCCCCCCCCCTAGACTGGCCCCAGGGTGACATCAGCTTGTCAAGGGGCTCCCTCAATGCACACACACACACACACACACACACACACACACTGCTCCCAAGCCAACACTGTCCAGTCGTTATCTCTTTGCCAATAATCTTCCAGTCACAAGGCCTCTTGAAGGAAGGCAGCTGACTAGTGTAACAGATAAGGAGAGAGGCTTTGGGTTGTTGTGATTACAACACTGCCCTTACAGTTATGTTCCCAATCATGGTGCAAGACCTGGGCCTTCTTTCCCAGAGCCTGCGTAGCGCTAGTTTCAACATTGCATCATTACAGTTACCGTTAGCATTAGCATCCATGCCGTTTCCCCAAAAAACATTGTTGCCCTTAAACTCGTCAATAAAATATACAGATATGTTTTTACAAAAGTATTAAAAGATGATCTCTTTTGTTTTCCGACTCTTAGGTCCACGACGGCTCGCCGCTGCGCCTGTGGAAGGCGTCCGTGGAGGTGCCTGCGGGTCCTGAGGAGGTGTTGACGCGGGTCCTCCGGGAGCAGGGCCGCTGGGACGAGGACCTGATGGAGAGCCGTGTGGTGGAGACGCTAGGCGATCGCACAGAGGTGTACCAGTACACCAGGAACACCATGGCCCCCCACCCCACCAGAGACCACCTCGTGCTCAGGTAGAACATTAACCATCTCCCTACACTCCAGAAGGGTTCTTCAGCTGGCCCCATAGGAGAACCCTTTTTGGTTCAGAGTAAAACCCTTTTTGGAAAGGGTTCTACATGGAACCCAAAACGGTTCTACTTGGAACCAAAATTGTTCTACCTTGAACCAACAATATTTATTCAAAGGGTTCTCCTATAGGGACAGTGTAAAAACCCTTTTCGGTTCTAGATAGCACTTTTTTCCTGGAGACTGTACCTACGTTCCCACGCCTTGTATATCCCCATCTTGTGTTGTTTGTCTCATTCATCCATTATTTATTTCCTTCTTTCATTATTCTCTTCCTCAATGATATAAAACATCTCTCTTTCTGTCTCTCTTCCTCAATGATATAAAACAACTCTCTCTCTGTCTCTCTTCCTCAATGATATAAAACATCTATCTCTCTGTCTCTCTTCCTCAATGGTATAAAACAACTCTCTCTGTCTCTCTTCCTCAATGGCATAAAACATCTCTCTCTCTGTCTCTCTTCCTCAATGGTATAAAACAACTCTCTCTGTCTCTCTTCCTCAATGGCATAAAACAACTCTCTCTCTGTCTCTCTTCCTCAATGATATAAAACAACTCTCTCTCTGTCTCTCTTCCTCAATGGTATAAAACATCTATCTCTCTGTCTGTCTTCCTCAATGGTATAAAACATCTCTCTCTCTCTGTCTCTCTTCCTCAATGATATAAAACATCTCTCTCTCTCTGTCTCTCTTCCTCAATGGTATAAAACAACTCTCTCTGTCTCTCTTCCTCAATGGTATAAAACATCTCTCTCTCTGTCTCTCTTCCTCAATGGTATAAAACATCTCTCTCTCTGTCTCTCTTCCTCAATGGTATAAAACAACTCTCTCTGTCTCTCTTCCTCAATGGTATAAAACAACTCTCTCTCTCTCTCTCTCTTCCTCAATGATATAAAACAACTCTCTCTGTCTCTTCCTCAATGATATAAAACAACTCTCTCTGTCTCTCTTCCTCAATGATATAAAACATCTCTCTCTCTCTGTCTCTCTTCCTCAATGGTATAAAACATATATCTCTCTGTCTCTCTTCCTCAATGGTATAAAACATCTCTCTCTCTGTCTCTCTTCCTCAATGATATAAAACATCTCTCTCTCTCTGTCTCTCTTCCTCAATGGTATAAAACATCTCTCTCTCTGTCTCTCTTCCTCAATGATATAAAACAACTCTCTCTCTCTCTTCCTCAATGATATAAAACAACTCTCTCTGTCTCTCTTCCTCAATGATATAAAACATCTCTCTCTCTCTGTCTCTCTTCCTCAATGGTATAAAACATATATCTCTCTGTCTCTCTTCCTCAATGGTATAAAACATCTCTCTCTCTGTCTCTCTTCCTCAATGATATAAAACAACTCTCTCTCTCTCTTCCTCAATGATATAAAACAACTCTCTCTGTCTCTCTTCCTCAATGATATAAAACATCTCTCTCTCTCTGTCTCTCTTCCTCAATGGTATAAAACAACTCTCTCTCTGTCTCTCTTCCTCAATGGTATAAAACATCTCTCTCTCTGTCTCTTCCTCAATGGTATAAAACAAGTCAAAATGTCTTCTCTCTGCTTCAGGACGTGGGTGACAGACCTACCTAAGGGAGCGTGTGCGTTGGTGTGTACCTCAGTGGACCATGACGGAGCAGCGTTACTGGGCGTGCGGGCCAATGTGCTCACCTCACGCTACTTCATCGAGCCATGCAGCAGCAACAAGTCCCGCCTCACACACATCTCCAGGGTCGACTGCAGGTGAGTCAGCTGGAACGGAAGCAGTAGAAACAGTAGGATAGAAACAGTAGAATATAAACAGTAGAATATAAACAGTAGGATATAAACAGTAGGATAGAAACAGTAGGATAGAAACAGTAGGATAGAAACAGTAGAATAGAAACAGTAGGATAGAAACAGTAGGATAGAAACAGTAGAATAGAAACAGTAGAATAGAAACAGTAGAATAGAAACAGTAGGATAGAAACAGTAGAATAGAAACAGTAGAATAGAAACAGTAGGATAGAAACAGTAGGATAGAAACAGTAGACCAGAAACAGTAAAATAGAACCAGTAGAATAAAGGCTAGACATGCTCAACTCTGAACTCAAATGTTTAAGGGAACTAGAGGAGAGCTTTAAATCAAAGTAACTCTGGTCTGATGCTAAAACATCTCCTCTCTAAATCAATGTAACTCTGGTCTGATGCTTAAACATCTCCTCTCTAAATCAAAGTAACTCTGGTCTGATGCTAAAACATCTCCTCTCTAAATCAAAGTAACTCTGGTCTGATGCTAAAACATCTCCTCTCTAAATCAAAGTAACTCTGGTCTGATGCTTAAACATCTCCTCTCTAAATCAAAGTAACTCTGGTCTGATGCTAAAACATCTCCTCTCTAAATCAAAGTAACTCTGGTCTGATGCTAAAACATCTCCTCTCTAAATCAAAGTAACTCTGGTCTGATGCTAAAACATCTCCTCTCTAAATCAAAGTAACTCTGGTCTGATGCTTAAACATCTCCTCTCTAAATCAAAGTAACTCTGGTCTGATGCTAGAACATCTCCTCTCTAAATCAAAGTAACTCTGGTCTGATGCTAGAACATCTCCTCTCTAAATCAAAGTAACTCTGGTCTGATGCTAAAACATCTCCTCTCTAAATCAAAGTAACTCTGGTCTGATGCTAAAACATCTCCTCTCTAAATCAAAGTAACTCTGGTCTGATGCTTAAACATCTCCTCTCTAAATCAAAGTAACTCTGGTCTGATGCTAGAACATCTCCTCTCTAAATCAAAGTAACTCTGGTCTGATGCTTAAACATCTCCTCTCTACATCAAAGTAACTCTGGTCTGATGCTAAAACATCTCCTCTCTAAATCAAAGTAACTCTGGTCTGATGCTTAAACATCTCCTCTCTAAATCAAAGTAACTCTGGTCTGATGCTAAAACATCTCCTCTCTAAATCAAAGTAACTCTGGTCTGATGCTTAAACATCTCCTCTCTACATCAAAGTAACTCTGGTCTGATGCTAAAACATCTCCTCTCTAAATCAAAGTAACTCTGGTCTGATGCTAAAACATCTCCTCTCTAAATCAAAGTAACTCTGGTCTGATGCTTAAACATCTCCTCTCTAAATCAAAGTAACTCTGGTCTGATGCTAGAACATCTCCTCTCTAAATCAAAGTAACTCTGGTCTGATGCTAGAACATCTCCTCTCTAAATCAAAGTAACTCTGGTCTGATGCTAAAACATCTCCTCTCTAAATCAAAGTAACTCTGGTCTGATGCTAAAACATCTCCTCTCTAAATCAAAGTAACTCTGGTCTGATGCTTAAACATCTCCTCTCTAAATCAAAGTAACTCTGGTCTGATGCTAAAACATCTCCTCTCTAAATCAAAGTAACTCTGGTCTGATGCTTAAACATCTCCTCTCTACATCAAAGTAACTCTGGTCTGATGCTAAAACATCTCCTCTCTAAATCAAAGTAACTCTGGTCTGATGCTAAAACATCTCCTCTCTAAATCAAAGTAACTCTGGTCTGATGCTAAAACATCTCCTCTCTAAATCAAAGTAACTCTGGTCTGATGCTAAAACATCTCCTCTCTAAATCAAAGTAACTCTGGTCTGATGCTAAAACATCTCCTCTCTAAATCAAAGTAACTCTGGTCTGATGCTAAAACATCTCCTCTCTAAATCAAAGTAACTCTGGTCTGATGCTAAAACATCTCCTCTCTACATCAAAGTAACTCTATGAGCCTGGTCTGATACTAAAAGGTGTCTCCTCTCTGTCTCTCTGTTTCCAGGGGTCGGTTCCCAGAGTGGTACAATAAACTGTATGGACACCTGTGTGCCAGTGAGGTGGTGCGGATACGCCAGTCCTTCACCAGCCAGATGGATAAGTGAGGGCCAGGCAGCTCCACTTGACTTGGAGACCAAAGTCACAAGAAGGGGCGACACCGTGGAACCCGAAAGACTCTCTATCCACCCCCACCTCACCCCCTAATTCGCTACAGCCCTGATGCTGGTTGGGGTTGACTGGGGAGGACAACCCATTGACTCATTTGATTCAGGCTGTTGACAGACATACCATTGTGTCCTGGACAGAGAGACTTTGAACAGACTTTTTCGTCATCCGTAGACTGTCATCAACGACCAGGTGGTGTTACTGCCTCCGAGGGGTCATGCAAGGACTGGAACGGACGTGGACCCTCAAAGTTCTTTCAGAGTTGTGTTATGGTTCTTGTGCCAGGTGGTGCGTTGCGGGCGGCACGACCAAAGTAAATGTGTCTGAAATGGAAGTATGGTGTCACTCATCCAACAAGCGTAATACCTTTACAGAGAGGATGTGGCATCACCGTCACAGGATGTGATGTCACGGATTAGTAAAAAGAGAATCTATAGGGGAGGGGGAGCTTCTGAGAAGAGTGGTTAGTGTGTGCGTGTGCGTGTGTGTGTGATGAATGGTTGATTAATTAGACATATTTCATGCACTGGCTCCCAGCTGCAATATAGTGTGTATATACTATATCCTGCATCTGTTCATGTTGCTTTTTCCTGTTTCCTCTGTGTGTGTGTGTGTGTGTGTGTGTGTGTGTGTGTGTGTGTGTGTGTGTGTGTGTGTGTGTGTGTGTGTGTGTGTGTGTGTGTGTGTGTGTGTGTGTGTGTGTGTGTGTGTGTGTGTGTACTCGTGCACAAGTGTTTTTATCCTGTTACAGCAGAGGCAATGTCCACAACATTGTTTTCAGGAAGATACTGTATTATTCGACGGATGGAGGATGGACGGATGGATAATATGGGCTAACAGTTGTGTGAATGTATTGAAAATATGCAATATCTGAGTTTGTATTGATAAGTGGGGTATGGTGAGTTGATATTTGGTTAAGTGACATTAGGGAAAGCTAGTATAGAGTGGGTTTAAAGGATGGAACAGACGCAAAATGGTGGCTGGAACACCAATTGGTTGAGAGGGTTAAATTCGCCCCAAAAACTAAAATGGAGACTTAGATTCTGATGGACCAAGCTTAAAGAAAGCAGACAGTCACAGAGCATTTTGATTGATTCCACTGCTTAAAAGAGCACCGAGAATACACAACAATCAACAGGGCTAGGATTCCAAAATGGGCGCCATTTGTAGGCTAAACATCGATGAAAGGAACAATTCCGGTTATTACTTTTGTAGTACGATGTACACAAGAGCAGTCAAGATAGTCTTCTGCTTCACAACAACAAAAAACCCGGGGCGAAAGAAAAACAGAAAAGAAGAGAAGAAATGAATAGAAAACAAAGAAAAGAGATGGTCCTTTTATAAAGGTGTGGAATTTTACAGGTTTTACTGTAAATGGAGGAGGAGAAAGTGCAGAGAATGTTTGTCTGGTTTAAAGAAGGAAAAATTATCTGTATGTGCGTCTGTCTGTCTGTCTGTGTTACCTTAAATGAAGTATAAGACTAATAGTAACCAAGTACACCTTCATCCGGGCCGGATTTGGGCCCCATGTTAAAACCTATACGTTCTCTGTTCAGTGTATGACTAATTTGCTAAGCGTTGTGTTGTATTGTTAAACGTGTGTGTACATTATTTGTTTGCCGTCAAATATGAGTAACGCATGACAATGACAGTTAATTTAAAGCCTCAATATATTTATACCTCAGATATGTTTTTTTGTACCATGTTTATTTTATTGTAAATGTTACGCTTAAGTTACAGAAATTAGAAATGTGTTTTATATTTTGTATTATTAATATTATTTCTGTACAGATTAATCACAGTCACGTGCACTATTAAATGTATTCAACAAAGGGTGTTGTCTTAGTGGGGTCATTGGCTGCTGTTTTGAAATGTTGAGTGTTCAGGTGGATTGGAGTTGTTGACCTGGTTTCTGGTGTCATTTAAAATGATAATGCACTTTACAATGGTCTCATGTAGGCTGCCCCCCAAAGTGGCTACAGTATTAGGACTGTAATAGTGGTGAAGTGCCCCTTTAAGGTTTTTCGGGCCAAAGGAGTGCCATAAGCAATACACCATTACCCAAACATTGGTTTTGTAGTAACTCTGAAATACCTTATCATGGCTCTGATAGTTTGTCTCTAAATTCTTTCTCAGAGAGCTTAGCCTAGGGTCATACTGTACCCTGCCCCTGGATTACCTCTCTCTCTCCCTTCTTCTTCTCTCTCACTCTCTCTCTCGCTCCTTCTTCTCTCTCACTCTCTCTCTCGCTCCCTCTCTTTCGCTCCCTTCCTCTCTCTCTTGCTCCCTCGCTCTCTCTATCTCCCTGCTTCTCTCGCTTTCTCTCTCTCCCTGCCTCTCTTGCTCCCTCTCTCACTCTCTCCTCACAAACAACATGTACAATAGAGAGAGGGAGAGCAAGAGAGAGAGTGAGAGAGGTCCGGAGAGAGGTGGACAGGCAGCAGGCGGTGGCTTGCTTGGTACATAGATGGTGATCTCACTCACAGCCTGTCTTACATAACTGGTTCATATGGCAGGGGTGGACAAAGGGTCTGTTGTGGCCACAGCTGGAGTGGGTGGACTGTCACAGGGTCGAGGGGGGGCTCGGACCCCCCTAGCGTTCCTCTCACATGCCGTTCAAGCCAGCAGGGGCCATCTGTGGGCTTGAGGCGGGTGGGGTTGGCGCTTTTTCCCACCACACACACACACACACACACACACACACACACACACACACACACACACACACACACACACACACACACACACACACACACACACACACACACACACACACACACACTGGGCTCTCACTGGGCTGCTCACACACACACACACACACTTACTGTATGTGTTTGATGTACACATTCTCAGAGACACACGCACATCCTCAAATGCTGTATGAACATATTGATTCTACACACATTTGGTGCACACAGGCATTTGATGTGTTGGATCAATGCAGTGTAAAAGAAAAGTGTATTCATTTATTATTATTGTATTAATAAGGCAACAGGAGTGGAAGAAATGTTACATACACATAGGGTGCATCCCTTATGGCAACCCTATGGGCCCTGGTCAAAAGTAGCGCACTAAATAGGGAATAGGATGCCATTTGGGATCGTGCCACACACTATGCCTTCACAGGAGCACACACGTGTACTGTACACACAGGGATTAGCCACACACTATGCCTTCACAGGAGCACACACGTGTACTGTACACACAGGGATTAGCCACACACTATGCCTTCACAGGAGCACACACGTGTACTGTACACACAGGGATTAGCCACACACTATGCCTTTACAGGAGCACACACGTGTACTGTACACACAGGGATTAGCCACACACTATGCCTTCACAGGAGCACACACGTGTACTGTACACACAGGGATTAGCCACACACTATGCCTTCACAGGAGCACACACGTGTACTGTACACACAGGGATTAGCCACACATACAGTGCAAGAACAGAAGTGACATGTACAAACTTGCGTGAACACCCACATACGCTGTACTCTAAATCTAGATAATGTGCAGATATTATACAGCACACGGCGGCACATTCATTCCTTCTCAACAACAACCCTCCGTCACGTGGACAACAAGAGCTTTCCACATTCTCTTCTGAAGGGTTTCTGTGAAACCAGAGATAAAATAGAGCTTCCAGCTCACACACGTGTTACCGTGTGTGTGTGTGTGTGTGTGTGTGTGTGTGTGTGTGTGTGTGTGTGTGTGTGTGTGTGTGTGTGTGTGTGTGTACATGGGTGCGTGCGTGCGTGCATGCATTGGTATCTACAGTATGTGAGTGTGTGTTTGTGTGTGAATTTGTGCATCTATCTAGGTGTGCATGCATGCATCTACGTGTGTGTGCGTGTATCTATGCGTCCAAGTATGTGTGTGTCTCTTCTTGGAAACCAAACATCTCTGAGCCCGCCCCGGTAAGAGCTGACCTAGAGTCAGCACCAGGGACATGTTCCAGACAAATCCTTTGAGAATGGTGTGGAGGAGGGTTCCCAAATTGATAAACGGGTGGAGAGAGGGAGAGAGAGGAGAGGATGACAGAGTAAAGGTGTGTGGGAGAGACATGGTAATACAGCAACACCAGAATTCCTCTTGTTGTAACATTATGCCGTGTTGTGAAACCTGAGATGCAGGGTTGGAGTCCTTTCCATTATAATTCCAGGTAATTCTGGGAGTACGCTGAAATTCTAATTCTCTTTAATGCTCGTCAGTGAGCAAAATGTGGAATTATAATTTGGTTTATTTTCAGAATTGACCCCAACCCTGCTGAGGTGTGTTCAGTGAGATAAAATGTTCAGAAATGATTGCATATTCTACATGTCACCCAGTCGTATCTTTTCAACACAATTTATATCTGATTGTTCTGTACTGTTGAACCATCCTGAACAGGTTGCCTCTCTCCAGGGGCGCGTTCAGTCAGACAAAACGTTTTGGTAGGTTCAGATAGAAACAATTAATGTATAACAAACACGCCTCTCTGACATGTCGCCCTAGGAAACACTTTGGCTCTATTAATGGAATTTCTATCTGCAACGTTCGACAACGTTTGGCAACTGAACGTGGCCCAGTCATTGCAGTTACAGATGTCTCTCCTGATTGGCCAACAGCAACCAAATCCCTAGATGGCCATGCTACAAAGAACAACTACGAGCTACATCGTCAGAGTTGATGAGTTAGTATATTAGTTATCAGAATCGCCAATATAATCATTGGCCATTAAGGAGAATTAAGTAAAACCACAAGTCCAAATCCCCATCTCCGTCCATGGCTAATTTAGGAAAGGGACCATTTTAGCTAGCTAGCAAGCCACCGGAGGACAACAACCCTACGAGGAGCAACCATTCAAATTGTTTCTGTCAATGACGTATTGTGATGTGATAGGAGTAAAGCCAAATCCAAACTGGCTTTCCTTTGCACTTTTTTTGGTGCACCAGGACCATTCACAGCTGAGCTCAGTTGAGCTCAACGCTGATTCGCTATTATTTTATACTTTTTTATCAAGGGAGGCCAAATGCTTGCTGGCTTCCCTTGCCTTCAGGGCTACAGGTGGCAGCAATCTCATACTCTTTATGAGAGACAGCATCAGATAGTGAACAGCTGTTTTGCTTGCTCAGATGGATTCTCCTGTGAGATTTTTTTTTTTTTTTTTTTTAACCTTTATTTAACTAGGCAAGTCAGTTAAGAACAAATTCTTATTTACAATGACGGCCTACCCCGGCCAAACCCTAACCCAGACTTCGCTGGGCCAATTGTGTGCCGCCCTATGGGACTCCCAATCACAGCCAGTTGTGAAAATGCCTGGAATCGAACCAGTGTCTGTAGTGACACCTCCAGCACTGCGATGCAGTGCCTTAGACCGCTGTGCCACTCTGAAGATACGTTCAGCCTCTTGTGAATCAAAGGAAAATGATGAAACACAGAGACGAAGGATAAATGATATAATGTTTTTTTTCTTGGTCAATTTTTGGTGCTTCCCTTGGCAGCCATGAAAACACACCACTGCCTTGACCCAGGGTTTAACATGTTCACTGAAGATTTAACCTTGACCCGGGATTTAACATGTTCACTGAAGATTTAACCTTGACCCGGGGTTTAACATGTTCACTGAAGCTTTAACCTTGACCCAGGGTTTAACATGTTCACTGAAGATTTAACCTTGACCCGGGGTTTAACATGTTCACTGAAGCTTTAACCTTGACCCAGGGTTTAACATGTTTACTGAAGATTTAACCTTGACCCAGGGTTTAACATGTTCACTGAAGCTTTAACCTTGACCCAGGGTTTAACATGTTCACTGAAGCTTTAACCTTGACCATGGGTTTAACATGATCACTGAAGATTTAACCTTGACCCAGGGTTTAACATGTTCACTGAAGCTTTAACCTTGACCCAGGGTTTAACATGTTCACTGAAGATTTAACCTTGACCCAGGGTTTAACATGTTCACTGAAGCTTTAACCTTGACCCAGGGTTTAACATGTTCACTGAAGCTTTAACCTTGACCCAGGGTTTAACATGTTCACTGAAGCTTTAACCTTGACCCAGGGTTTAACATGTTCACTGAAGCTTTAACCTTGACCCAGGGTTTAACATGTTCACTGAAGCTTTAACCTTGACCCAGGGTTTAACATGATCACTGAAGCTTTAACCTTGACCCAGGGTTTAACATGTTCACTGAAGCTTTAACCTTGACCCAGGGTTTAACATGTTCACTGAAGCTTTAACCTTGACCCAGGGTTAAAATGATCACCGGGTGGTTTCCCTTGATGGTTAGGAATCAAACATACAGTATGTTCCTGCCACATGGTTGAGAGGACCTGGGAGTCATGGGTTCCGTCTTAAATGGAACCCTATTCCTTATATAGGGCACCACTTTTGACCAGGGCCCATAGGGAATAAGGTGCCATTTGGGACATAACCATAATAGCTCTGTCTGTGTAGATGGCCTGATTACAAATGCATGACAAGCACATGAGACGTTTATTGTTGTGACAACAGGAATTATCAGTGATGAAGAGATGGTATGTGTCAACATGAAGAAAAACATGGCTGGCATGAAGGTTGTCTTAAAGTGGACATAATAATATTATAAGACATTCCATGGCTCTAACGCACATACACAGATACACACACAAGCATGCACACACACACACACACACACACACACACACACACACACACACACACACACACACACACACACACACACACACACACACACACACACACACACACACACACACACACACACACACACACACACACACACACACACACACACACACACCTCCCAGTGACTTCACGTCCCAAATGTGGCCCACCTGGCTCTGATCCCTCTCCCCCAGCCAGTTCTCTGCTGGGCGGCCACACAGACTGGTGGTTTTACAGTCAGTCTGTCTGGACATGACATCTGAATGGCTTCTCTGTGGGCAGAGACTTGAGTCATAGAGAGACGGAAATTCAACCTTAGTAAAACATTAGTTCAACATTGACTCATTCTCTTTGAACCACCGTTTGACTATTTCAGGCCCTTAAGCATAGAGTCAGACCAACGTACAGTATCATCAACATGGAAAGACACGTCCCAGATTCAAAGACAACCACATAGCCCAGAGGTTATTCAATCCTCAAACACGGTTGTCTAGGTACACAGTCAGCACAAGTAGTCACAGCTTTCCACCAAGACTGTAATTGGTTGAATGAGGTGAGTGATTGCCTGGCGGTATCAAAAGTTCCCCAGCAGGTCCTCTGCGGATAAGAGTTCCCACCACTGGGGTCAGATTGATTTCTAACTGAGCAAGGGTTTAAGGAATGAGGCTACACTACCATCTAGTGGTCGTTGTAAGCAACTACAAGACCCTGACACCAGTGTGATCCAACAAAATGTGCTGAACAAGTTCAAGTCAGAACATGATGTCTGATTCAAAAGGTAATCATACTTGCAAAACATAAATAATTGCATTATCACTATTATCAATAACGGTCAAATTGACGATTAAACTGATTTGGAGGACTCATGCGTATACATTTTTATTTTACAAGGAAATTATAAAATAAAAATCCTATATCGTATCATCTCTATCCCTTATTATCGCAGCAAATGCATCCGACAATGTATTCATTTTTTATAAATGTTTTATGTATTTAATTATTTGTATGCATCCAAAGATTATGTTGTGGAACAGGGAGGGAAAGGGAGGACACCTGTATAATATCTAGGAACAGGGAGGGAAAGGGAGGACACCTGTATAATATCTAGAAACAAGGAGGGAAAGGGAGGACACCTGTATAATGAGTAGGATTTAGATCTTCCGGTCTCTGGTTAACGCTCCAGTCCAGTTGGTGGCGGTAATGCACCTTAAAAAAATCCAATGAAGAAGAAGAAAACGAAAGTAGTTTTTTCTCAGGACATCCAACGCTCTGGGAGAAAAATCTATAGTTTGGTAATTAACTCTATTCTATTGGAAATCTGTTTGTTTGGGGGCGGGGGTGGCATAGGATACTTGTTTCTTAAATAGTTTGTAACGTGTATGTAATGAATGAATGTTGTTTTAATGGACGGCAATTGCCTTTGAAAAAGAAAGTTTTTTTTATAGGGCTGTATTCATTAGTGCATACCGTAGCAAACCAAAGCAAAACGTTTTGCAACAGAAACGAGAGTTTCTAAGTAGGCTACTATTTTAGTGATGGCTAAATACTTTTAGACATAACACAACAATAATCCACATGTTTTTTAGACATAACAATAATCCACAATCTTAACATGCTTTCAATTCCACAGATGTTGAATCCTTGGGCAGTAAAGCACAGCATGGGTTGGAAACTCTTCTACTGTGTTTTGACATTGATGGTTGGCCTTCTTGGTACGTTTGTCCTAAATGAATCATTTTAGATACACTATGTTCTTTTTGTGTGAACTGGCCTCTGGATCTACATCATTGAGTGTGTTCAATGTATTAGCCTAATGTCAAATATGTTGAGGATTTAGTTAGGCTACAAATATGTAAACCTAATAATCCTTGTATTTCTTTTGCTTCCCGACCGTTTCCACAGAATGCCCCTCGATTGGTAATGGTATCATTCTTAAAACTGTGAATTTGAAGGACAATGTCACTCTCCCTTGCAATGCAACCTGTGACATTGGCATCGTTTGGAGGATTGTGGATGGCCAGGTCGTTGCCAAGATTGATCAAGGAAAATTAATTGAAGGAAAGCGCTTTGAGAAGAGGGTTAAAATCAACAAAGACCTCTCTCTCACAATCAGCTCTGCTGTGTACAATGACAAGGGCTCATATGAGTGTGTCTGTGATAATCGGAATGTTGCAGATGTAAAGCTAGATGTTCTGGGTAAGTTGAAGAGACATGACAAAACGTTACATATTGAAAGGGAACAAGAACTATGACTACTTTACTCAGGGATAGATTTGAAGAGTTTACTTCCAAAATGCTATATACACCATTTTTTTCATAAGAAATGATTGGTTATGGGTACCTTCATGTAAAATATTACTGTTCTCAGATTTAGTTTTGTTCATATGTTTTTATTTGCAAAATACTATATATCTATTTTTTAGCTGGAATGGAATGTTCGTATCCTGTATATTTGACAGTGTTATGTGATTGTCTCACCTACACCTAGGTATCTTAAAGGAATACTTCAGGATTTGGGCAATGAGGCCCTTTATCTATTTCCACGGAGTCAGATGAACTTGTGGATTCCATTTGTATGTCTCTGTGTCCAGTGTGAAGGAAGTTAGAGGTAGTTTCGTGAGCCAATGCTAACTAGCGTTAGCACAATGACTGAAAGTCTATGGGTATCTGCTATGGGTAACTCCCCAGCAGTTTTTTGTTACATTTGACTGTAAAACATAGTAGTACTACTTATTTTTCTGAGAGACGGCTATATAGCGTTTTGAAAAAAAAAACATGGTTATTTGTCTCTGAAATGAAACCATCCAGTGATAGATTTTAAACGAATACATTGAACAAACCCATACCATGATTAGATAATGAAAAAACATACCAATCTCTTTCATAATTTGTAATTACAATAAAAGACCAACATTTCTGAAAATGGATATATAGCGTTTTGGAATGAAACTCTTCATTTATGCATTTGCAATTGTTGCAATATTGTAATATTGGCCAGACCACTGTTTTCCTGAAGTCAGTATGTAATTCAAATTGTACATACACAATTGCTTTCATAATGGCACAGCATTCAAGGCCCACCCCTCTTCTCCCTCCTCATCTAACAGTCCCGACAGAAATATCAGCTCACGTCGGAGATAATGTCACACTTCACTGCTATGGCTCGACCAATAAGCAGGTGACCAATGGTGAGATGTATGTCCAGTGGGAGAAAGATGGACAGACTGTGCTGAAGATTGACCCGACCAATACTACCTATGGCCCTGGATTCATTGACAGGACATCAGTGACCAGGGATGGTTACGGAGAGGGTGACCTCTCTCTCACCTTCACCGGTGTACGCTCGTCTGACCAGGGAACCTACCTGTGCTTCTTCAACCGGGATAGTGACCCAGGATATCCACATGGAGTCACTCTCACTGTCAAAGGTGGGATGTCTATTGAATGCATTGCTCACTTAAGTATTGTATTTAATATTCACTTTTTAACGTATAGACATTGTTCTTTGTCTTATTATTATCATAGTAGTAGATGTAGTGTTAGCGTAATAATTAAAGAGAATAGTATTTAGTCATGGCAGTCTTGCTGTTCTGTATTGTTGTCTGCGCTAGTTGAGATTATAAACTGGGTGGTTCGAGCCCTGAATGCTGATTGGCTGACAGCCGTGGTATATCAGCCTAAGACCACACCCCCTCAGGCCTTATTGCTTCAGTATAATATTGTTGTCATATCCCTTATCTTTGCTGCACTAACACTACTATTTTCTATCTTTCTGTCTTTCTCTAGAAAAGCAATTGGAGCCTGCAATGATTGATAGTGAAAGGAGTAGAGTACCAGTGATAGGAATCCCTATTCTACTTCTGTCAATCATTTGTGTGCTCGGGTTACTGGCGATGCACAAGAGAAACAGGAGACAGCCAACAGAGGACTACACAGTCACTAGAACAGAGGACAGCACGATGATTAACGTAGCATCACCACCACATCTCTCCATCGAGGAACTTCCTGTTCCAGTTCAGGATAGCCAACCGTTGCCAGAAGTCCGAAGAATCCAGAGTTGTTGTGATGATCATCTTGATGAGACCACGTGCCCTGAGGGGATGGATGAACGCACAGAGGAAGAGGAGGAGCTCCATCTCCCTGTTGCTGAAAGTGGGACACTGCTAGAGCAGAAGAAGAGTAACACAGGGAGTTGAGTTTTGGTTGCCAACGTCTTTGTTGTTGTGAAATGTTGGATGAAATGTTCTATGTTCACTGAAGTGGATGTGGATGTCTTCCTATCATAGTTTACTGTATGTATCGGTAGCCAATGACTGTAGCTTGATTGGCTTGGATCAAATGATACAGGGTTTGTTTTGTCTATGGCCCAGTCTTTGCTGATGTCCAGCCTAGTCTTCCAGCCTCACTGGTGGCTTAAATTGTTTCCCCTGTGGACTCATTTTTAAGGCCAGCGATTTTTTATATGAAAGGGAAGCTGGTAGGGTATAAAGGAGGAATCATTCATCTCTTTGGTGGTGGTGCTACTGATATTGTAACAGGAAGGTTTACTGGTCAAGATCAATGTCACATCTAATCTGGCCTTGCTTGATATCTCAGGGGATACCCCCACAAGAGGGCAGATGTACACCTTAATTTTTTATGTAAACTGTGATTATTTTTGGGTCAGTGATCCCTACCCTAAATCCTAACCTTAAACCACAAGCAATACCTTAATCCTTACATTAACTATTTTACATTTCAACTTCTGTGGGGTAGGCACGTCCCAAGGATCCTCGATAACAGATGAATGTATTATTATAACGTATTACATGATACGTAATAAATATATACATTTGCTAAATGATTATAAAGAATGTTTGCTATATTTACTTTTATTTTATCAAATGTAAGAAATACTATTGTTCACAAAGTGTTAACCTGTGTCGAAACTGTTTTGAGCAACTGGCGCAAGCACCTGTAACTTTTGTAGTGATTGTCATTCTGAGTCTTTTCGGTGAGCCGGATCATTTGGCTCCGTTCAGGTAATAGAGCCGGTCCATATGTCAAATCTGGCCAAATTATTAGATGTCCTGCAAAACAATGTATTCTTTTTTTTACAAAAACATCTGCATGGACCAGATTGCCGTGATCTCCTCACTATTTATTGTTTCTGCAGTGAGGACTCACTCTCTTTGGAATTATTGTCACGTTCCTGACCTTATTTTCCTTTGTTTAACTTTGTTTAGTTGGTCAGGATGTGAGCTGGGTGGGTAGTCTATGTTATGTGTTTCTATGTGGGGTTAAATGTGTTGCCTGATATGGTTCTCAATTAGAGGCAGGTGTTTGACGTTTCCTCTGATTGAGAACCATATTAAGGTAGGCTGTTCTCACTGTTTGTTTGTGGGTGATTGTTCCTGTGTCTGTGTCTGTATGCACCACACGGGACTGTTTCGTGTTTTCGTTCGTTCGTTTGTGTAGTCTGTACCTGTTCGTGCGTTCTTCGTGTATATGTAAGTTCTCAAGTTCAGGTCTGTCTACGTCGTTTATTGTTTTGTAGTTTGTGTAAGAGTTTTCGTGGTTCGTCTTGTCTTTAATAAATATATTATGTCTGCATACAACGCTGCGTTTTGGTCCGACCCTTACTCCTCCTCCTCATCCGAGGAGGAGGCATTAGACAGCCGTTACAATTATTTTGTAATTTATCTGCAGAAACAGTAAATAGCTCATAAAGGAGTAATAGCAGTATGCAAATCAGGGAGCCAAATGAACAACTCTTTCACCAATGTGATTCGGTTCCGTTCAGAAAGAGACGTTAATTCGCTTACTACCCAAAGCTAAGAGCCAATTGGTGCTTGATTTGAAAATGTGGTCTGAGGTGCCCTATGGATGGTATGACAGAATTGTGGGCCAAGCAGAGGCCAACTTGACCTCCATACCGCATTGCCATGGCCTCTCAAATGTTGTAACAATGCAGAGGGCATGATTGGTTGAAGGTAGGTGAGGTCGGGAGGTCCTGTATAAACATAAACTCCCTTCCTTGACAGCTGTACCATCGAGAGCATCCTGACCGGTTGCGTCACCGCCTGGTATGGCAACTGCTCGGCATCTGACCGTAAGGCGCTACAGAGGGTAGTGCATACGGCTCAGTACATCACTGGGGCCAAGCTTCCTTGCCATCCAAGCCCAAAAAATTGTCAGAGACTCCAGTCACCCAAGTCATGGACTGTTTTCTTTGTTACCGCATGGCAAGCGGTACCAGAGCCTCAAGTCTAGGACCAAAAGGCTCCTTAACAGCTTCTACCCCCAAGCCATAAGACTGCTGAACAATGAATCAAATGGCCACTATTTATATTATTTTATTGTGTTCCTTTTTATTCTTTTTTATTTTAGTTTATTTGGTTTGTGCTCTAACGAGTGACAAACCCGGATCCGGGATCCCCCCCATCAAAAAAGCTGACTAGCATAGCCTAGCCTAAAGCCACAGGGATATCATATAATAAAATGTTCATGAAATCTGGATAAGAGCGTCTGCTAAATGACTTAAATGTAAATGTAAATCACAAGTCCAAGACACCAAATGAAAGATACACATCTTGTGAATCCAGCCATCATTTCTGATTTTTAAAATGTTTTACAGGGAAGACACAATATGTATTTCTATTAGCTAACCACCATAGCAAAAGACACCACTTTTTTTTCCCACCATTTTTTTCCTGCATAGGTAGCTATCACAAATTCAACCAAATAAAGATATAAATAGTCACTAACCAAGAAACAACTTCATCAGATGACAGTCTGATAACATATTTATTGTATAGCATATGTTTTGTTCGAAAAATGTGCATACTTCAGGTATAAATCATAGTTTTACATTGCAGCCACCATCACAACTCTCACCAAAGCAACTAGAATAACTACAGAGAGCAACGTGAATTACCTAAATACTCATCATAAAACATTTATGAAAAATACACAGCGTACAGCAAATGAAAGACAAAGATCTTGTGAATCCAGCCAATATTTCAGATTCTTTAAGTGTTTTACAGCGAAAACACAATTTAGCATTATATTAGCTTACTACAATAGCCAACCACACAGCAGCATTGATTCATGCACGTTAGCGATAGCGAATAAACCAGCAAAAGATATTAATTTTTTCACTAACCTTCTCAAAACTTCATCAGATGACAGTCCTATAACATCATATTACACAATACATATATTGTTTGTTCGAAAATGTGCATATTTAGCGGCACAAATCGTGGTTATACAATGAGAATAGTAGCCAAGCTGCCAACAAAATGTCGGGAGAAATCTTGGGAGAGGCACCTAATCTAATCAATAACTAATCATAAACTTGACTAAAAAATACAGGTTGGACAGCAAATGAAAGATACATTAGTTCTTAATGCAACCGCTGTGTTAGATTTTTAAAATTAACGTTACTACGACATACAGCGTGCGCTAAAGCGAGACCGCACCGAAATTAATGACGGAATAATAGTTTTACATTTTTCAACAGAACAACGAATTAACATCATAAATAGTTCTTACTTTTTGATGAGCTTCCATCAGAATCTTGTGCAAGTGGTCCTTTGTCCAGAATCATCGTTGCTCGGTTGTAGATTGTCGTCTTCAACTTAGGAATTAGCAGCAAACATTAGCTATGTGGCCCAGACGTGTCCAACTCTTCATAACGCAGCACAAAGAAATATCCGAAAATCGCAATAAACTGATATAAACTGATATAACTCGGTTTAAAATAACTACATTATGATGTCTTTAACACCTATATCGAATAAAATCAGAGCCGGATATATCTAAGGCCTATAACGAGAGCTTTTCAGAATGCCATCCTGAGGTCTGTCTTGCGCCATGACGAACGTTGAAAAGAGCGCACCCCCGGTTCCAAGAGCCTTTATATGGCCTCAGATCTGCCTAGCAACACCATTCCAATTCTCACTGCTTACTGACATCTAGGGGAAATCGTATGCAGTGCATGTCGACTCATAGATTACATGCAATTTAATAAACTGACCCTGGAACAGAGCATCGATTTCAGATTAGCTGCAACTTGAGTTCTGTTTTACTCACAGATATAATTCAAACGGTTTTAGAAACTAGAGAGTGTTTTCTATCCAATAGTAATAATAATATGCATATTGTACGAGCAAGAATTGAGTACGAGGCAGTTTAATTTGGGAACGAATTTTTACAAAGTCGAAATGGCGCCCCCCTATTGACAAGAAGTTTTCTTAACTCTTCTTGAACTGCACTGTTGGTTAAGGGCCTGTAAGTAAGCATTTCACAGTAAGGTCTACACAAATAAAGTTTGATTTGAACTTCCTTCACAACAGCCCTGCGCTGCTCCGCATAGTGTAAGAAGTATGAATGCCCTGACTTCTGTAGAGGCATTATCACCGTAAATGCTTCACGGCCAAGCAGTGTTGCCAACTTAGCGACTTTGTCGCTATATTTAGCGAGTATTCAGACCCCTCTAGCAACACATTTTCAAAAAATCGACTAGCGACACATCTAGCAACTTTTTCTGGTGTTATTGGAGACTTTTGGAGACTGACGTGAAAGCACGTATCGTGGTGCTGCCGTGGGCCCCACCCCCGTCCCAAAGCACTCACAGGCGGCCCAGTCCTTGCGCATCAGTCCCTCCCAGCTGCAGTCAGAGCAGGAGATGTTCACCCCTCCACGTCCAGACTGCAAATGAATCGCGCATGCGGGAAGCCGCCACTGGCTGATCTCGCCCTGGCTTACATTCAGGGTGGGATGTAAAATGTTCTTTGTCTAAAATAAATCACTGCATTTGACTCACACAGCCTGTCACTTACTCACCTTGTCCACTGTGTGTGTGCCTCTCTGTGACATAAGCTAAACATCTAGCTGGCTAGCTCATCATGTCTCAGTCTAAACTGGACACTCAAAAATACAGAAAGGAGTGGGAATCAAACCCTGAATTCAAAGGCTGGTTGAAGCCGTTTATTGGAGATGATACATGGGCATACTGCCTGTATTGTAAGGCTGATTTCTACGCCAAATTTAGTGATGTAAAAAACACATGACAACTCAAAAACATACTCAAAAGGCAAAGCCTTATAACAGTTCCACCCAAAACAAGCTGCCAATATGGTTAAAAAATTGACTCTGCAAAAAAGGCTGAGGCCACCATGACATTAGCTATCGCTGAACACTGTTCCATGCTGGCATGTGATCACATTGGAGAAGCACGTAGAGCTGCTTTCTCAGACTCCACTGCTATTACCCACTTCAAAATGCACAGGACAAAGTGCACAGAAATTATTAATGGTGTTCTAGCACCATACTTTCTGAAAAAGTTGGTTGCAGATGTGGGTGACCAGCGTTTCAGCCTCCTCCTCGATGAGTCCACAGATGTAAGTGTTTCTAAGTACATGGGGGTTGTGATAAGGTACTTTAGTGACACCAAGCAGACAATTGTATCAACATTTCTGGGGCTTGTTAGGTTGGAGGGAAGAGATGCCAAATCTATAGCCCGTGCTGTTGTGGCTTTCCTCGAGAAGTGTTGTCTTAAAAAAGAGAAACTCCTGGGGATAGGGACTGACAATGCCTCTGATTCCAACTAACCTCAGTCACAGATGCTATCGAGGCTGATAATAATATTCGTTAACGTTCGTTCTGTCTAGGCAGATGAGGAAGAAGGCGCTTGCACCCGAGAGCGGTTAAAAAAAAGATGTAAAAAAATACCGCCCGAACAGGGACTTGAACCCTGGACCCTCAGATTAAAAGTCTGATGCTCTACCGACTGAGCTATCCGGGCTCTGACTGGCAGGGAAAGGGGAAATAGTTTGATTTTAAAAAGTCGTTAAGTAGATCACGTTTCAACTTGTTAGGAAAGCGAGCCATTCGCTACTGTTGCCGATGACTGCATTATTTCTGTGTTTCTCAGCTCAAGAGCTAGGGGGCACTTTTCAACCACATCGCTAACGTTACTGTAACTGTATTGCAGGCAGCATCGTAACGTTTATACCACAGATGAATAGAGGTTACTAGCTTTGGTTTTACCCACAGGTGAACAGGGTGAACACTGTGGGTGAACACAGGAACACTGTGAACACTGTTATCGTATCTTTGGTTATACTAACGTTAACTTAGCTATCTACTGTAGTTACATCATAGCTCGCTAGAGTGTTCCATTTAATTCTGTGGTCAGCTAACCTAGTACCGGTGTAAAGATACACTGTTGGCCATTTGTAAGTGTTAATATGCACGGAAAAGCTATTGTCAGCCTCTGTGTTGTTCCTTTAATCTTCATTTGTTGGCAATTCATTGTTTTCCTCTGATCAACATACGTAATTTATTAACGTCATTAACGTGAGCCAAAAAAACTGAGACTAACGCATAGTGGCAGTTTTTTTAATCCTGTCCATGTTTAGGACGAGAATGAACGACGTGTGTTGAACAGATGAAGGGGAAAAAAGGAAAAAACTTTACAGGCCCCAGCGAGATTTGAACTCGCGACCCCTGGTTTACAAGACCAGTGCTCTAACCCCTGAGCTATGGAGCCCTGTTCTGTTGAGGCTGAAACGCAATCGCTTTTTGACTGTGACCTGGATAGTTTTTCATTAGAGCCCCATACACGTTCTGAAAACATATATGGTTGCTTGCAAAGGCCTACATTTATCGATTTGATTGTATTGTAAAGACATCTCTATGTCAGTATTTTAAATCCACACTATAAAGACAACAACAATATCCTGCATTCTGACTTGCAATGTGTGTTCAACTTCAACCACTAGATGGCGTCAAAGAACTGCATTTGTCAACAAGCCGTTCAGAAGTTGATTGTAGCCTGTCATTTGTTGCGGTCAAGTGGATAATTAAGCAATAACGCACGAGGGGGTGTGGTATATGGCCAATATCCGCTGTCCCCTGTACAACGCAACGCGGAGTGCCTTCATACAGCCCTTATCCGTGGTACAGCCCTTAGCCGTGGTATATTGGCCATATACCACAAACCCCAGAGGTGCCTTATTATAAACTGGTTAACAACGTAATTAGTCTGATATACCACGGCTGTCAGCCAATCAGCATTCAGGGCTCGAACCACCCAGTTTATAACAGACCTTATAAACATGTATTTTTACTGCTCTAAATACTTTAGTAACCAGTTTATAATAGCAATATGGCACCTTAGGGGTTTGTGCTATATGGCCAATATACCACGGCGAGGGGCAGTATCCAGGCACTCCGCGTTGCGTCAAGTTTAATAACAGCCCTAAGCCATGGTATTTTGGCCATATACCACACCCCCTCGGGCCTTATTGCTTAAGTATTAACTACATATATATTCACAGTCCAGACCAGCATTTACTACTTTACTCGTGCTTTTGCACGGCAGTCTTTCAATGGGAAAACTTGGCTATAACCACCCAGTCTATCTTCTCCAGCCATTGTCTATAACCACTGCACTATCAAATCAAATTGTATTTGTCACATACGCCGAATACAACAGGTTACCGTGAAATGCTGACTTACAAGCGCTGAACCAACAATGGAGTTAAGAAAATAGAGTTAAGAACAGATTTACTAAATAATATTAAGTAAAACATTAAACACAATAAAACAACAATAACGAGGCTATATACAGGTAAAACAACACTGCAACTAACACAGAATGTGCACACAAATAAATAAAGCTGTAGTTGGCATAGCCTGTAAAGCAACACTATACACATTGCTATTTTATGTTTGCCTATGCATTTACAATTTGGGATAGGCGTACTCCTACTTTGGGAATTCAATGCACGTGACTTGCTTGCTATAGACAGCCTCCTATGGCTTTGGGCGTGGTATAGAAATAGAACGGGGGTACCAGACTCCGGAATGGGACATAGTCAGTTTAAGGATACAGAGACGGATACGTATGGTTAGCCAGAGGACGTAAAATATGTCCAATATTCGTTTTGGAGTACTGAATCAATTCCACCATGGAACTCGTATTCGATATCCGATAAATACGCGCAGGAATTTAATTGATTTGTATTTTATGGATTTATGAAAAGGCATATTTTTTTTGCATCACTAAAGCCACTTGAGGATTGTAAATGAGAAACATGCGCGTGGAAGACGGACGGATAGTTAGTCTTGGGTTTGAACCCCTTTCTAAAACCAAGCCTCCAACGCAACGAACGTAAGTAACTAGTGAATAGGCCAATTGATGTCATTTTTCAAATACCAATAAAATGCTGCATTTGTTGTTTGCGTTTTGATTGTGTTTATAAAAAGGGACTAGTCCGTGCGTAAAAATGCGTTCCAAATGTTCCATGATCACAATAGATCATAATCACTTCTATCATAACAAGTTGCCTTTCTCTGAACTTGGACAAGTCAATAGAGAGGCTATAAAAACGTATATAGATACCGGAAAGTTGTCTTATTGAATGGTTTATTTCTTGTGCTTAGCCTAGGTAGTTGTGTACAGTAATTGACGGGCGCCAATTCAATTGACACAATTGGTTTACTTGTAGCCTAATGTAGCCCATCTCCCACCCGAGGGAAGATGCAGTTACAGTAATGATATGTAATACACATGTTCAATAGGCCGACTGTACTGTTTCTAGGGAAAACGACGCGATGATTAGCCAATGATCACAAAGAGCTGAGTAATCGCCCACAAACATGTTGTGCCAGGCTTCATCCCAAAAAAGTGTACTGAATGAAATTGTACACCCAATCCGTTCTCTCTGCGTAGCATATACCTGTCCAGCCGGTTTCAAAGATTTGTGGAAGCTCGATAAGGGAGTCACGAGTATTGGTAGGTAGGTCTATTACGAGTGTGGTGTTGGATGTCACTTTGGAACAGTTCAACACACTACGCCCCAACGACTGGAACCGAGCTCCTTTCCCTCGTCACTCCAGAAGTGTAGCTTGGTCTCGCCACTTGCGCAACAGTGACTGTGTCAAAGGGATTTAAAAGATTCAGTCGGACACATTTTGTTTCTTTATGCTAGAACGTGACTGAAAATCTAGACTTTCAACGAGAATAACAAGAGCACTCTCTCCGTTTCTTTGCCTGTCCACGGTGTAATGAAGGAGGCATAACAACCGGGTATAAAATAAGATTTCTCCGTGTTCGACCATGAAAGTGACACGGATATTTGTGCCCAGATGCTGCGCTTCTTCACATTAGCACGCCGCCGGCTGACTAAATGTAAGATCCCTACTTGTTCATTTAGGGAGACCTGTATTTGTGTGTAGGTATAACCTAGCTACAAGCCCATATAACTTATAAACTACGGGACTTCATGTCGGCTAGATTGAGCCAAGTGATGTTGGAATCAGTGATGAGACATCGATCCTCGTTTCAATAAACAGCGATAGGCTACGTTGTAGCCAAATCAAAATGAATAAAGTCTAGCCTGGTTCCGGATGTAAACACAACGTCGCGCCGTCGTTATTAAACCATGGTTGCTAACAGAGGAGTATTTTCTCACTTCTCTTTCCAGGGCCACCATGCTCCATGCGTCCGCTGTGGTCGTGTGGGAATGGCTCAACGAACACGGGCGGTGGCGGCCCTACAGCCCGGCCATCTCCCACCACATCGAGGCGGTGATACGAAGCGATCCCCGTGGTGGGAGCGTCGTGCTAGGCCAAGTCGACAACCGCCTCTCGCCCTACATCCTAGACCTGCAGTCGATGCACCAGTTCAGGCAAGACACAGGTAAGAAGACGAGAGCTGAGAGGTGGGAATGGCTGTTGTTGTTGTGGGGATGCTGATGTCATGTTACGCGACAGGTTTTGGTGTAAGAAGGCACGTGGATGTATATAGGTGCAGAACTTTTGTTAAACAGCACAGTTTAAAGTATATGGCAAATAGAAATCAAAACTGGATGGTCTTAAGAGATAGATGGGAAACCATGTGTTTGATGTATTTGATATCATTCCACGTATTCTGCTCCAGCCATTACCACCAGCCCGTTCTCCCCAATTAATGTGCCGCAAACCTCCTCTGATGTCCAGTGAGTGTCTCTGCGTCTCGGTCTGTCCAGAATGGATATATTGTGACAGACAAAAGTCCATTCAGAATTCTTACTCCTACATAGGCTTTTTTAACATCTTAGGCTCAGTTGTCAGTATTTTCAGTTTTTTACTTCACGTTACTGCACGGCTGTATTAAATTCAGTTCGTTTTGCATGTGGTTCAACTAATAGACTGCTTCGTGGAGCTTAGAGCTCACAGCTTGGTTCCATTCCGTCATAGAATGAGAATTAAGAATGCATTACAATCAGTTCCATATTCCTAGGGCCTGACTGGGTCCCTGACTTTAACCCTCCGCTTTCCTGTCAGACAGAATGGGGTGAAAGTGTGATGACCTACGACAGATGTACCTCACAGAGCCTTGGCCTCTCTTGCGAGAGACATTCTTCCCCCGTACTCCCCGAATCTAACGCACGCAGCTGCCGTGTGGGGACGGACATTGGGTGGGATAAGCAGAGGGAGCGAGAGAGAAAGGGCACCCTATTCCCTACATACTGCGCTAGTTTTAGTCAAAAGTAGTGCACTACATAGGGAATAGGGTGCCCTTTGTGACAGATCCAGAGCGTAAGGGAAAGCAGAGAGAATGTGATATTTCAAGGCTTAAACAGCAGAGTCTCTGAGAATCCGCCTCCGGTAGCCCCCCCCCCCCCCCCCCCCTCAGCCACACTGTCTCCTGTTCATTTCTTTAGTCTTGTCTTTAGTTTTGTCAATAGGCCAGATCTGTAGGGGCTGGCGGTGTCAGAGACTCGGGACGTGGGACGTGGGAGAGAGAGATGGAAGGAGGAATAGAAAGAGAGGGAGTCGGAGGGAGGTAATAGGGAAGCCCATCTCTCTCTCTCTCTTTGTTGAAGTTGAGGGAACAGATGTTTGTTCCTCTATTGTGGCCTAGACGTTCACTCAGGCACCCACACACACACACACACACACACACACACACACACACACACACACACACACACACACACACACACACACACACACACACACACACACACACACACACACACACACACACACACACACTCACAGATTCACACACACTCACAGATTCACACACACACACACACACACACACACACACACACACACACACACACTCACAGATTCACACACACACACACACACACACACACACACACACACACACACACACACACACACACACACACACACACACACACACACACACACACACACACAGGGAAGAGTGTGGGAGAGCAGAACCCGGGCACACCGAGTCGGGAGACGGGGTAGAGGGCGTACCGGCAATTATAAGTTCACCGAAGTGGAAGATGACAAAAGGGAGGAGGAGAAAGAAAGGGGGAGAGAGAGCAATAACAACAGAAATATCTCTCTTTACCTTGTAGCTCCACTCTGCTATTTCCCCACAGCTGATGATTGTATGATACTGTGACACCTCTCCCTCCCACATCATCTCACAACGTTGGTGCTAGAGACAGACCGCATGAGAAATACTGAAGCTCGCAGCTCACAGCTAGCCAAGCAGTCTCTAAATGAACTCTACGCCCCGCGGGGATCGTTTTCAGCCTCACGTGTCCATGCTTCTCCTTTCTCTGTGCCCATGCTTCTCCTTTCTCTGTGTCCTGGCTTCACCTTTCTCTGTGTCCATGCTTCTCCTTTCTCTGTGTCCTGGCTTCTCCTTTCTCTGTGTCCATGTTTCTCCTTTCTCTGTGTCCATGCTTCTCCTTTCTCTGTGTCCTGGCTTCTCCTTTCTCTGTGTCCATGTTTCTCCTTTCTCTGTGTCCTGGCTTCTCCTTTCTCTGTGTCCATGTTTCTCCTTTCTCTGTGTCCTGGCTTCACCTTTCTCTGTGTCCATGTTTCTCCTTTCTCTGTGTCCTGGCTTCTCCTTTCTCTGTGTCCATGTTTCTCCTTTCTCTGTGTCCTGGCTTCTCCTTTCTCTGTGTCCATGTTTCTCCTTTCTCTGTGTCCTGGCTTCACCTTTCTCTGTGTCCATGTTTCTCCTTTCTCTGTGTCCTGGCTTCTCCTTTCTCTGTGTCCATGTTTCTCCTTTCTCTGTGTCCATGCTTCTCCTTTCTCTGTGTCCTGGCTTCACCTTTCTCTGTGTCCATGCTTCTCCTTTCTCTGTGTCCATGCTTCTCCTTTCTCTGTGTCCTGGCTTCACATTTCTCTGTGTCCAAGTTTCTCCTTTCTCTGTGTCCTGGCTTCTCCTTTCTCTGTGTCCATGTTTCTCCTTTCTCTGTGTCCTGGCTTCTCCTTTCTCTGTGTCCATGTTTCTCCTTTCTCTGTGTCCTGGCTTCACCTTTCTCTGTGTCCATGTTTCTCCTTTCTCTGTGTCCTGGCTTCTCCTTTCTCTGTGTCAATGTTTCTCCTTTCTCTGTGTCCTGGCTTCTCCTTTCTCTGTGTCCATGTTTCTCCTTTCTCTGTGTCCTGGCTTCACCTTTCTCTGTGTCCATGTTTCTCCTTTCTCTGTGTCCTGGCTTCTCCTTTCTCTGTGTCCATGTTTCTCCTTTCTCTGTGTCCTGGCTTCGCCTTCTCTGTGTCCATGTTTCTCCTTTCTCTGTGTCCTGGCTTCTCCTTTCTCTGTGTCCTGGCTTCTCCTTTCTCTGTGTCCTGGCTTTTCCCACCACTGTGTGATGCAGCGCTTCTATGATGCTGTCAAAGACTCCCATTACTTTGTTGCTTCAACAACTTTTTTAGAAATATTAGTTGACTTTAAATCCCCTTCCTGTAATTCCCCAGAGCTACTGGATTTGGAAACGCAGCTTCCCAACTATTCACAGGGCTAATAGTCAATCACAGAAGCTAGACTGAAGGGTTTCCAGCTGTCACTGACAGCTTAGGTTTCCCTTTTTCTGGAGGAGCCCTGTGGAAGATAAAACCCATCTAGCATTAGCGTCTGTCATTTCAGGAAGCCGTTAGCCTTCAGGCTAGCTGCCGTCAACCAACGTAACATCTAGCGTTAGCATCTGTCATTTCAGGAAGCCGTTAGCCTTCAGGCTAGCTGCCGTCAACCAACGTAACATCTAGCGTTAGCGTCTGTCATTTCAGGAAGCCGTTAGCCTTCAGGCTAGCTGCCGTCAACCAACGTAACATCTAGCATTAGCGTCTGTCATTTCAGGAAGCCGTTAGCCTTCAGGCTAGCTGCCGTCAATCAACGTAACATCTAACGTTAGCATCTGTCATTTCAGGAAGCCGTTAGCCTTCAGGCTAGCTGCCGTCAACCAACGTAACATCTAGCGTTAGCATCTGTCATTTCAGGAAGCCGTTAGCCTTCAGGCTAGCTGCCGTCAACCAACGTAACATCTAGCGTTAGCATCTGTCATTTCAGGAAGCCGTTAGCCTTCAGGCTAGCTGCCGTCAACCAACGTAACATCTAGCGTTAGCATCTGTCATTTCAGGAAGCCGTTAGCCTTCAGGCTAGCTGCCGTCAACCTTCAGGCTAGCTGCCGTCAACCAACGTAACATCTAGCGTTAGCATCTGTCATTTCAGGAAGCCGTTAGCCTTCAGGCTAGCTGGCGTCAACCAACGTAACATCTAGCGTTAGCATCTGTCATTTCAGGAAGCCGTTAGCCTTCAGGCTAGCTGCCGTCAACCAACGTAACATCTAGCGTTAGCATCTGTCATTTCAGGAAGCCGTTAGCCTTCAGGCTAGCTGCCGTCAAATGACGTTTGGGGAGTCTTTTCTCAAACACAGGCACAGATTTTTGTACCTGAAGTGGGTGATTTACAAAGTAGATTCCCTTTGTAATTCTGAGATGCACTTGCCGACTGAGCCATTGCTGTTACCATCTGTCAGACAATGGGCTGACTGTTGTGAAAGGGCACACCCTTCTGACCACCGATTGAGTCACTGACTCCCTCTCTAACACATTGTCAATATGTCTTTCTCGCTCTTTGCTCTCTCACCCCTCTGTCTCTCCCCTTCTGTCTCTCCCTTCTCTGTCTCTCCCTTCTCTGTCTCTCCCTCCTCTGTCTCTCCCTCCTCTGTCTCTCCACCTCTGTCTCTCCCCCTCTGTCTCTCCCTTCTCTGTCTCTCCCTTCTCTGTCTCTCCCTTCTCTGTCTCTCCCACCTCTATCTCTCCCTCCTCTGTCTCTCCCTTCTCTGTCTCTCCCTTCTCTGTCTCTCCACCTCTGTCTCTCCACCTCTTTCTCTCCACCTCTGTCTCTCCCCCTCTGTCTCTCCCCCTCTGTCTCTCCACCTCTGTCTCTCCACCTCTGTCTCTCCACCTCTTTCTCTCCACCTCTGTCTCTCCCACCTCTGTCTCTCCCACCTCTGTCTCTCCACCTCTGTCTCTCCCACCTCTGTCTCTCCACCTCTGTCTCTCCACCTCTGTCTCTCCACCTCTTTCTCTCCACCTCTGTCTCTCCACCTCTGTCTTTCTCCCTCTCTGTCTTTCTCCCTCCTCTGTCTCTCCACCTCTGTCTCTCCACCTCTGTCTCTCTCACCTCTGTCTCTCCACCTCTGTCTCTCCACCTCTGTCTCTCCACCTCTGTCTTTCTCCCTCCTCTGTCTCTCCCACCTCTGTCTTTCTCCCTCCTCTGTCTCTCCACCTCTGTCTCTCCACCTCTGTCTCTCCACCCCTTTCTCTCCACCTCTGTCTCTCCCCCTCTGTCTCTCCCCCTCTGTCTCTCCACCTCTGTCTCTCCCTCCTCTGTCTCTCCCCCTCTGTCTCTCCCTTCTCTGTCTCTCCACCTCTGTCTCTCCACCTCTTTCTCTCCACCTCTGTCTCTCCCCCTCTGTCTCTCCACCTCTGTCTCTCCCTCCTCTGTCTCTCCCTCCTCTGTCTCTCCCTTCTCTGTCTCTCCACCTCTGTCTCTCCACCTCTTTCTCTCCACCTCTGTCTCTCCCCCTCTGTCTCTCCACCTCTGTCTCTCCCTTCTCTGTCTCTCCACCTCTGTCTCTCCCCCTCTGTCTCTCCCCCTCTGTCTCTCCACCTCTGTCTCTCCCCCTCTGTCTCTCCCCCTCTGTCTCTCCACCTCTGTCTCTCCACCTCTGTCTCTCCACCTCTGTCTCTCCCTCCTCTGTCTCTCCCCCTCTGTCTCTCCCCCTCTGTCTCTCCACCTCTGTCTCTCCCTCCTCTGTCTCTCCACCTCTGTCTTTCTCCCCCCTCTGTCTCTCCACCTCTGTCTTTCTCCCTCCTCTGTCTCTCCACCTCTGTCTCTCCCCCTCTGTTTCTCCCCCTCTGTCTCTCCACCTCTGTCTTTCTCCCTCCTCTGTCTCTCCCCTCTCTCTCCTCTCTCTTTTCTCTCTCCCTCCTCTCTCCCTCTGTCTCTCTTGCTTTCTGTCTCCCTCTGTCTCTCTTGCTCTCTGTCTCCCTCTGTTTCTCCTGTCTCTCTCCCGCTCTCTTTTCTGTCTGACTCCTGTCTCTCTCCCTCCTCTGTCTCTCCTGTCTCTCTCCCTCCTCTGTCTCTCTGTCTCTCTCCCTCCTCTGTCTCTCCTGTCTCTCTCCCTCTCATACACATAAAACCCCAAACTCAAACAAATTGTCACAGGGAGAGTTAGAGAATAATGGTTGAAATGACATGATGGTTGATATAGAGTCAACAACAGGCAGCTAGACAGAGAGGCTGACAACAGGCAGATAGACAGAGAGGCTGACAACAGGCAGATAGACAGAGAGGCTGACAACAGGCAGCTAGACAGAGAGGCTGACAACAGGCAGCTAGACAGAGGCTGACAACAGGCAGCTAGACAGAGAGGCTGACAACAGGCAGCTAGACAGAGAGGCTGACAACAGGCAGATAGACAGAGAGGCTGACAACAGGCAGATAGACAGAGAGGCTGACAACAGGCAGATAGACAGAGAGGCTGACAACAGGCAGATAGACAGAGAGGCTGACAACAGGCAGATAGACAGAGAGGCTGACAACAGGCAGATAGACAGAGAGGCTGACAACAGGCAGATAGACAGAGAGGGATGTCCATAACACTATACTACACAATAACTGACCTGTTTATAGTGTAGATGTCAGAACACTATACTATCACCAGATAACTGGACCTGTTATAGTAGTGTAATGTCAAACACTATACTATCACCATAACACTGACCTGTTATAGTAGTGTAGATGCAGAACACTATACTATCACCAGATAATGACCTGTTAGTAGTGTAGATGTCAGAACACTAACTCATCACAGATAACTGACCTTTTATAGTAGTGTAGATGTCAGAACACTATACTATCACAGATAACTGACCTGTTATAGTAGTGTAGATGTCAGAACTATACTATCACCAGATAACTGACCTGTTATAGTAGTGTAGATGTCGAACTATACTATCACCAAGATAACTGACCTGTTATAGAGTGTAGATGTCAGAACTATACTATCACCAGATAACTGACCTTTTTAGTAGTGTAGATGTCAAACACTATACTAATCACCAGATAACTGACCTGTTATAGTAGTGTAGATGTCAGAAACTATACTATCACCAATAACTGACCTGTATAGTAGTGTAGATGTCAGAACACTATACTATCACCAGATAACTGACCTGTTTAGTAGTTGTAGATGTCAGAACACTATACTATACACCAGATAACTGACCTGTTTATAGTAGTGTAGATGACAGACACTATACTATCACCATATAACTACCTGTTATAGTAGTGTAGATGTCAGACAACTATACTATCACCAGATAACTGACCTGTTTTAGTAGTGTAGATGTCAGAACTATACTATCCCCAGATAACTGACCTGTTATGTAGTGTAGATGTCAGAACATATCTATCACCAGATAACTGACTGTTATATTAGTGTAATGAACAGAACACTATACTATCACCAGATAACTGACTGTTATATAGTGTAGATGTCAGAACACTATACTATCACAGATAACTGACCTGTTTATAGTAGTGTAGATGTCAACACTATACTATCACCAGATAACTGACCTGTTATAGTAGTGTAGATGTCAGAACACTATACTATCACCGATAACTGACCTGTTATAGTAGTGTGATGTCAGAACACATCTATCACCAGATAACTGACCTGTTATAGTAGTGTAGATGTCAGAACATACTATCACCAGATAACTGACCTGTTAGTAGTGTAGATGTCAGAACACTATACTCACCAGATAACTGACCTGTTATAGTATGTAGATGTCAGAACCATCTATCACCAGATAACTGACCTGTTATAGTATTGTAGATGTCAGAACACTATACTATCACCATAACTGACCTGTTATAGTAGTGTAATGTCAGAACACTATACACCAGATAACTGACCTGTTATAGTAGTGTAGATGTCAGAACTATACTATCACAGAAACTGACCTGTTATAGTAGTGTAGATGTCAGAACACTTACTATACCAGATAACTGACCTGTTATAGTAGTGTAGATGTCAGAACACTATCTCCCAGATAACTGACCTGTTATAGTAGTGTAGATGTCAGAACACTATACTGACTTGTTATAGTAGTGTAGATGTCAGAACACTATACTATCACCAGATAACTGACCTGTTATAGTAGTGTAGATGTCAGAACACTATACTATCACCGATACTGACCTGTTATATGTGTAGATGACAACACTATACTATCACCAGATAACTGACCTGTTATAGTAGTGTAGATGCACAGAACACTATACTATCACCCAATAACTGACCTGTTATAGTAGTGTAGATGTCGAACACATATCTATCACCAGATAACTGACCTGTTATAGTAGTGTAGATGTCAGAAAACTATCACCAGATAACTGACCTGTTATAGTAGTGTAGATGTCAGAACACTATACTATCACCAGATAACTGACCTGTTATAGTAGTGTAGATGTCAGAACACTATACTATCACCAGATACTGACCTGTATAGTAGTGTAGATTCAGAACACTATACTATCACCAGATAACTGACCTGTTATAGTAGTGTAGATGTCACAACACTATACTATCACCAGATAACTGACCTGTTATAGTAGTGTAGATGTCAGAACACTATACTATCACCAGATAACTGACCTTTTATAGTAGTGTAGATGTCAGAACACTATCACCAGATAACTGACCTGTTATAGTAGTGTAGATGTCAGAACACTATACTATCACCAGATAACTGACCTTTATAGTAGTTAGATGTCAGAACTATACTATCACCAGATAACTGACCTGTTATAGTAGTGTAGATGCAGAACACTGTCACCAGATAACTGACCTTTTATAGTAGTGTAGATGTCAGAACACTATACTATCACCAGATAACTGACCTGTTATAGTAGTGTAGATGTCAGAACACTATACTATCACCAGATAACTGACTGTTTAGTAGTGTAGATGTCAGAACACTATACTATCACCAGATAACTGACTGTTAGTAGTGTAGATGTCAGAACACTATCTATCACAGATAACTGACCTGTTATAGTAGTGTAGATGTCAGAACACTATACTATCACCAGATACTGACCTGTATATAGTAGTGTAGATGTCAGAACACTATACTATCACCAGATAACTGACCTGTTATAGTAGTGTAGATGCAGAACACTATCTATCACCAGATAACTGACCTGTTATAGTAGTGTAGATGTCAGAACACTATACTATCACCAGATAACTGACCTGTTATAGTAGTGTAGATGTCAGAACACTATACTATCACAGATAACTGACCTTTTGTATTATAGATGTCAGAACTATACTATCACCAGATAACTGACCTTTTATAGTAGTGTAGATGTCAGAACACTATACTATCACCGATAACTGACCTGTTATAGTAGTGTAGATGTCAGAACTATACTATCACAAGATACTGACCTGTTTAGTATGTAGATGTCAGAACACTATACTATCACCAGATAACTGACCTGTTATATAGTATGTAATGTTCAGAACACTATACTATCACCAGATAATTGACCTGTTATAGTAGTGTAGATGTCAGTACACTATACTATCACCAGATAACGACCTGTTATAGTAGTTGTAGATGCAGAACACTATCTATCACCAGATAACTGACCTGTTATAGTAGTGTAGATGTCAGAACCTATACTATCACCAGTACTGACCTGTTATAGTAGTGTAGATGTCAGAACACTATACTATCACAATAACTGACCTGTTATAGTAGTGTAGATGTCGAACTATACTATCACCAGATAACTGACCTGTTATAGTATTGTAGATGTCAGAACACTATACTATCACCAGAAACTGACCTGTTATAGAGTGTAGATGTCAAGACAACTAACTATCACCAGATAACTGACCTGTTATAGTATTGTAGATGTCAGAACACTATACATCACCAGATAACGACCTGTTATAGTAGTGTAGATGTCAGAACTATACTATCACCAGAACTGACCTGTATAGTAGTGTAGATGCAGAACACTATACTATCACCAGATAACTGACTGTGTATAGTAGTGTAGATTTCAGAACACTATAACTATCACCAGATAACTGACTGCTTGTTATAGTAGTGTAGATGCAGAACACTATACTATCACCAGATAACTAACCTGTTATAGTAGTGTATGTCAGAACCTACTATCACCAGATAACTGACCTGTTTTAGTAGTGTAGATGTCAGAACATATACTATCACCAGATAACTGACCTGTTATAGTAGTGTGATGTCAGAACCTCTATATATCACAGTAACTGACCTGTTATAGTATGGTAGATTCAGAACACTATACTATCACCAGATAACTGACTGTTATAGTAGTGAGATGTCAGACACTATACTATCACCAGATAACTGACCTGTTATAGTAGTGTAGATGTCAGAACACTATACTATCCCAGAAAACTGACCTGTTATAGTAGTGTAGAGTCAACTATACTATCACCAGATAACTGACCTGTTATAGTAGTGTGATGCAGAACACTATACTATCACCAGATAACTGACCTGTTATAGTAGTGTAGATGTCAAACTATACTATCACCAGATAACTGACCTGTTATAGTAGTGTAGCATTTCAGAAACACTATCACCAGATAACTGACCTGTTATAGTAGTGTAAGTCAGACCTCTCACCAATAACTGACCTGTTAGCTAGTGTAGATGTCAGAACACTATACTACACCAGATAACTGACCTGTTATAGTAGTGTAAGTCAGAACCCTATCACCAGATACTGACCTGTTATAGTAGTGTAGATGTCAGAAACTATACTATCACCAGAAACTGACCTGTTTATAGTAGTGTGAATGTCAGAACACTATACTATCACCAGATAACTGACCTGTTATAGTATTGTAGATGCAGAACACTATCACAGATAACTGACCTGTTATGTAGTGTAGATGTCAGAACACTATACTATCACCAGATAACTACTTGTTATAGTAGTGTAGATGTCGAACACTATACTATCACCAGATAACTGACCTGTTTATAGTAGTGTAGATGTCAGAACACTATACTATCACCGATACTGACCTTTATAGTATGTAGATTCAGAACACTATACTATCACCACTATACTGACTTGTTATAGTAGTGTAGATGTCAGAACACTATACTATCACCAGATAACTGACCTGTTATAGTAGTGTAGATGTCAGAACACTATACTATCACCAGATAACTGACCTGTTATAGTAGTGTAGATGTCAGAACACTATACACCAGATAACTGACCTGTTATAGTAGTGTGTAGATGTCAGAACACTATACTATCACCAGATAACTGACCTGTTATAGTAGGTGTAGATGTCAGAACATATACTATCACCAGATAACTGACCTGTTATAGTAGTGTAGATGTCAGAACACTATACTATCACCAGATAACGGACTTGTTATAGTAGTGTAGATGTCAGAACAATATACTATCACCAGATAACTGACCTGTTATAGTAGTGTAGATGTCAGAACACTATACTATCACCAGATAACTGACCTGTTATAGTAGTGTAGATGTCAGAACACTATCACCAGATAACTGACCTGTTTAGTAGTGTAGATGTCAGACACTATACTATCACCAGATAACTGACCTGTTATAGTAGTTAGATGTCAGAACACTATACTATCACCAGATAACTGACCTGTTATAGTAGTGTAGATGTCAGAACACTATATCACCAGATAACTGACCGTTTATAGTAGTGTAGATGTCAGAACACTATACTATCACCAGATAACTGACCTGTTATAGTATGTAGATGTCAGACACTATACTATCACCAGATAACTGACTGTTATATAGTGTATATGACAGAACACTATACTATCACCAGATAACTGACTGTTTATAGTAGTGTAGATGTCAGAAACACTATACTATCACCAGATAACTGACCTGTTATAGTAGTGTAGATGTCAGAACACTATACTATCCCACCGATAACTGACCTGTTTATAGTAGTGTAGATGTCAGAACACTATACTATCACCAGATAACTGACCTGTTATAGTAGTGTAGATGCAGAACACTATACTATCACCAGATAACTGACTGTTTATAGTAGTGTAGATGTCAGAACACTATACTATCACCAGATAACTGACCTGTTATAGTAGTGTAGATGTCAGAACACTATACTATCACCAAACTGACCGTTATAGTAATGTAGATGTCAGAACTATACTATCACCAGATAACTGACCTGTTATAGTAGTGTAGATGTCAGAACTATACTATCACCAGATAACTGACCTGTTATAGTAGTGTAGATGTCAGAACTATACTATCACCGATAACTGACCTGTTATAGTAGTGTAGATGTCAGAACACTATACTATCACCAGATAACTGACCTTTATAGTAGTGTAGATGTCAGAACACTATACTATCACCAGATAACTGACCTGTTATAGTAGTGTAGATGTCAGAACACTATACTATCACCAGATAACTGACTTGTTATAGTAGTGTAGATGTCAGAACACTATACTATCACCAGATAACTGACCTGTTATAGTAGTGTAGATGTCAGAACACTATACTATCACCAATAAACTGACCTGTTATAGTAGTGTAGATGTCAGAACACTATACTATCACAGATAACTGACCTGTTATAGTAGTGTAGATGTCAGAACTATACTACACCAGATAACTGACCTGTTAAGTAGTGTAGATTTCAGAACTATACTATCACCAGATAAACTGACCTGTATAGAGTGTAGATGTCAGAACTATACATCACCAGTATACTGACCTGTTATAGTAGTGTAGATGTCAGAACACTATACTATCACCAGTAACTGACCTGTTATAGTAGTGTAGATGTCAGAAACTATACTATCACCAGATAACTGACCTGTATAGTAGTGTAGATGTCAGAACACTATACTATCACCAGATAACTGACCTGTTATAGTAGTGTAGATGTCAGAACACTATACTATCACCAGATACTGACCTGTTATGTAGTGTAGATGTCAGAACACTATACTATCACCATAACTACCGTTATAGTAGTGTAGATTCGAACACTACTATCACCAGATAACTGACCTGTTATAGTAGTGTAGATGTCAGAACATATACTATCACCAGATAACTGACCTGTTATAGTAGTGTAGATGTCAGAACACTATACTATCACCAGATAACTGACCTGTTATATTGTGAGATGCAGAACACTATACTATCACCAGATAACTGACCTGTTATAGTAGTGTAGATGTCAGAACACATACTATCACAGATACTGACATGTATAGTAGTGAGATTCGAACCTATACTATCACCAGATAACTGACCTGTTATAGTTAGTGTAGGTCAACAACTATCTAACAGATTGACCTGTTATAGTAGTGTAGATGTCAGACACTATACTATCACCAGATAACTGACCTGTTATAGTAGTGTAGATGTCAGAACACTATACTATCACCAGATAACTGACCTGTTATAGTAGTGTAGATGCAGAACACTATACTATCACCAGATAACTGACTGTTATGTTTGTAGATGTCAGAACATATCTATCACCAGATAACTGACCTGTTATAGTAGTGTAGATGCAGAACACTATACTATCACCAGATAACTGACCTGTTATAGTAGTGTAGATGTCAGAACACTATACTATCACCGATAACTGACCTGTTATAGTAGTGTAGATGCAGAACACTATACTATCACCAGATAACTGACCTGTTATAGTATGTAGTGTCAGACACTATACTATCACCAGTAACTACCTGTTATAGTAGTGTAGATGTCAGAACACTATACTATCACAGATAACTGACCTGTTATAGTATGTAGATGTCAGAACTATACTATCACCAGATAACTGACTGTATATAGTGTAGATGTCAGAAACTTACTTCACCAGATAATGACCTGTTTATGTAGTGTAGATGTCAGAACACTATACTATCACCAGATAACTGACCTGTTATGTAGTGTAGATGTCAGAACACTATACTATCACCAGATAACTGACCTGTTATAGTAGTGTAGATGTCAGAACACTACTATCACCAGATAACTGACCTTTATAGTAGTGGATGTCAGAACACTTACTATCACCAGATAACTGACCTTTTTATAGTAGTGTAGATGTCAGAACTATACTATCACCAGAATAACTGACCTGTAAGTAGTGTAGATGTCAGAACACTATACACCAGATAACTGACCTGTTATAGTGTGTAGATGTCAGAACACTATACTATCACCAGATAACTGACCTGTTATAGTAGTGTAGATGTCAGAACTAACTATCACCCAGATAACTGACCTGTTATAGTAGTGTAGGTTCAGACACTATACTATCACCAGATAACTGACCTGTTATAGTAGTGTAGATGTCAGCACTATACTTCACCAGATAACTGACCTGTTATAGTAGTGTAGATGTCAGAACATTATACTATCACCAGATAACTGACCTGTTATAGTAGTGTAGATGTCAGAACATACTATCACCAGATAACTGACCTGTTATAGTAGTGTAGATGCAGAACACTATACTATCACCAGATAACTGACCTGTTATAGTAGTGTAGATGTCAGAACACTATACTATCACCAGATAACTGACCTGTTTAGTAGTGTAGATGCAGAACACTATACTATCACCAGATAACTGACCTTTTTATAGTAGTGTAGATGTCAGAACACTATACTATCACCAGATAACTGACCTGTTATAGTAGTGTAGATGTTCAGAACACTATACTATCACAGATAACTGACCTGTTATAGTAGTGTAGATGTCAGAACTATACTATCACCAGATAACTGACCGTTATAGTAGTGTAGATTCAGAACACTATACTATCACCAGATAACTGACCTGTTATAGTAGTGTAGATGTCAGAACACTATACTATCACCAGATAACTGACCTGTATATTGTAGTGTAGATGTCGAACACTATACTATCACCAGATAACTGACTGTTATAGTAGTGTAGATGTCAGACACTATACTATCACCAGATAACTGACCTGTTTAGTAGTGTGATGCAGAACACTATACTATCACCAGATAACTGACCTGTTATAGTAGTGTAGATGTCAGAACACTATACTATCACCAAATAACTGACCTGTTATAGTAGTGTAGATGTCAGACACTATACTATCACAGATAACTGACCTGTATAGTATGTAGATGTCAGAACTATACATAACCATAACTGACCTGTTATAGTAGTGTAGATGTCAGAACTATATCTATCACCATAACTGACCTGTTATATAGTGTAGATGTCAGAACTATACTATCACCAGATAACTGACCTGTTATAGTAGTGTAGATGTCAGAACACTATACTACACCAGATAACTGACCTGTTATAGTAGTGTAGATGTCAGAACATACTATCACCAGATAACTGACCTGTTAAGTAGTGTAGATGTCAGAACACTATCCCAGATAACTGACCTGTTATAGTAGTGTAGATGTCAGAACACTATCACCAGATAATGACCTGTTAAGTAGTGTAGATGTCAGAACACTATACTATCACCAGATAACTGACCTGTTATAGTATTGTAATTGTCAGAACACTATATCACCAGATAACTGACCTGTTATAGTAGTGTAGATGTCAGAAACTATACTATCACAGAAACTGACCTGTTATAGTAGTGTAGATGTCATAAACACTATACTATCACCAAGTAACTGACCTGTTATAGTAGTGTAGATGTCAGAACACTATACTATCACCAGATAACTGACCTGTTATAGTAGTGTAGAACCAGATAACTGACCTGTTATAGTAGTGTAGATGTCAGAACACTATCACCAGATAACTGACCTGTTATAGTAGTGTAGATGTCAGAACACTATACTATCACCAGATAACTGACTTGTTATAGTAGTGTAGATGTCAGAACACTATACTATCACCAGATAACTGACTGTTATAGTAGTGAGATGTCAGAACACTATACTATCACCAGATAACTGACCTGTTATAGTAGTGTAGATGTCAGACACTATACTATCACCAGATAACTGACCTGTTATAGTAGTGTAGATGTCAGAACACTATACTATCACCGATAACTGACCTGTTATAGTAGTGTAGATGTCAGAACACTATACTATCACAGATAACTGACCTGTTATAGTATGTAGATGTCAAGAACTATACTATCACCAGATAACTGACCTGTTATAGTAGTGAGATGTCAGACATACTATCACCAGATAACTGACCTGTTTATAGTAGTGTAGATGTCAGAACACTATACTATCACCAGATAACTGACCTGTTATAGTAGTGTAGATGTCAGAACACTATACTATCACCAGATAACTGACCTGTTATAGTAGTGTAGATGTCAGAACACTTTCACCAGATAACTGACCTGTTATAGTAGTAGATGTCAAACACTATACTATCACCAGATAACTGACCTGTTATAGTAGTGTAGATGTCAGAACTATACTATCACCAGATAACTGACCTGTTTAGAGTAGTGTAGATGTCAGAACACATCTATCACCAGATAACTGACCTGTTATAGTAGTGTAGATGTCAGAACTATACTATCACCAGATAACTGACCTGTTATAGTAGTGTAGATGTCAGAACACTATACTATCACCAGATAACTGACCTGTTAAGTAGTGTAGATGTCAGACACTATACTATCACCAGATAACTGACCTTTTATAGTAGTGTAGATGTCAAGCACTATACTTCACCAGATAACTGACCTGTTATAGTAGTGTAATGCAGAACTATACTATCACCATATACCTGACCTGTATAGTAGTGTAGATGTCAAACTATACTATCACCAGATAACTGACCTGTTATAGTAGTGTAGATGACAGACACTATACTAACCAGATAACTGACTTGTTATAGTAGTGTAATGTCAACACTATACTATCACACCATAACTGACTTTTATAGTAGTGTAGATGACAGACACTATACTATCACCAGATAACTGACCTGTTATAGTAGTGTAGATGTCAGAACACTATACTATCACCAGATACTGACTGTTATAGTAGTGTAGATGTCAAACACTATACTATCACAATACTGACCTGTTATAGTAGATGTAGATGTCAGAACTATACTATCACCAGATACTGACCTTATAGTAGTGTAGATGTCAGAACTATACTATCACCAGATACTGCCTGTTATAGTAGTGTAGATGTCAGAACACTATACTTTCACCAGATAACTGACCTGTTATAGTAGTGTAGTGGTCAGAACACTATACTATCACCAGATAACTGACCTGTTATAGTAGTGTAGATGTCAGAACACTATCACCAGATAACTGACATGTTATAGTAGTGTAGATGACAGAACACTATACTATCACCAGATAACTGACCTGTTATAGTAGTGTAGATGTCAGAACTATACTATCACCAGATAACTGACCTGTTATAGTAGTGTAGATGTCAGAACTATACTATCACCAGATAACTGACCTGTTATAGTAGTGTAGATGTCAGAACACTATACTATCACCAGATAACTGACCTGTTATAGTAGTGTAGATGTCAGAACTATACTATCACCAGATAACTGACCTGTTATAGTAGTGTAGATGTCAGAACACTATCACCAGATAACTGACCTGTTTATAGTAGTGTAGATGTCAGAACACTATCACCAATAACTGACCTGTTAAGTAGTGTAGATGTCAGAACACTATACTATCACCAGATAACTGACCTGTTATAGTAGTGTAGATGTCAGAACACTATCACCAGATAACTGACCTGTTATGTAGTGTAGATGTCAGAAACTATACTATCACAAGAAAACTGACCTGTTATAGTAGTGTAGATGTCAGAACACTATACTATCACCAGATAACTGACCTGTTATATAGTGTAGATGTCAGAACACTATACTATCACCAGATAACTGACCTGTTATAGTAGTGTAGAACCAGATAACTGACCTGTTATAGTAGTGTAGATGTCAGAACACTATCACCAGATAACGACCTGTTTTAGTGTAGATGTCAGACATATACTATCACCAGATAACTGACTTGTTATAGTAGTGTAGATGTCAGAACACTATACTATCACCAGATAACTGACCTGTATGTAGTGTAGATGTCAGTCACACTATACTATCACCGGATACTGACCTGTTATAGTAGTGTAGATGCAGAACACTATACTATCACCAGATCCTGACCTGTTATGTAGTGTAGATGTCAGAACACTATACTATCACCAGATAACTGACCTGTTATAGTAGTGTAGATGTCAGAACACTATACTATCACCAGATAACTGACCTGTTATAGTAGTGTAGATGTCAGAACACTATCACCAGATAACTGACCTGTTTATGTAGTGTAGATGTCAGAACACTATACTATCACCAGATACTGACCTGTTATAGTAGTGTAGATGTCAGAACACTATCATCACCAGAAAACTAACCTGTTATAGTAGTGTAGATGTCAGAACACTATACTATCACAGATAACGACCTGTTATAGTAGTGTAGATGTCAGAACACTAACTATCACCAGATAACTGACCTGTTATAGTAGTGTAGATGTCAGAACACTATACTATCATGTCAGAACCAGATAACTGACCTGTTATAGTAGTGTAGATGTCAGAACACTATCACAGATAACTGACCTGTTATAGTAGTGTAGATGTCAGAACACTATACTATCACCAGATAACTGACCTGTTATAGTAGTGTAAATGTCAGAACACTATACTATCACCAGATAACTGACCTGTTATAGTAGTGTAGATGTCAGAACACTATCTATCACCAGATAACGACTTGTTATAGTAGTGTAGATGTCAGAACACTATACACCAGAAACTGACCTGTTATAGTAGTGTAGATGTCAAACACTATACATCACCAGATAACTGACCTGTTATAGTAGTGTAGATGTCAGAACACTATACTATCACCAGATAACTGACCTGTTATAGTAGTGTAGATGTCAGAACACTATACTATCACCAGATAACTGACCTGTTATAGTAGTGTAGATGTCAGCACTATACTATCACCAGATAACTGACCTGTTATAGTAGTGTAGATGTCAGAACACTATACTATCACCAGATAACTGACCTGTTATAATAGTGTAGATGTCAGAACACTAGACTATCACCAGATAACTGACCTGTTATGGTAGTGTAGATGTCAGAACACTAGACTATCACCAGATTGTCAGGACCCGGTGTGAGAAACAGTCGTATAAATCGCAGACACCCAGAATATGAGGCAGACCAGCAGTACTGAGACGTGTTTAATCAAAGAAAGATCTGAAAATATAAATCGACAACGAAAGCAGAAACAAGACAAAATAGATTTCTTCCAAAATACAAGAAATCCAAGTGGTAAGAACAGCAAGTAAAAAACAAACCTAAAAGACAATCCAATAAACAAGATCAAACAGAACCTCTGAAAATCAACAATAAAATTAACACATCTGACTGTTTAACGTACAACAATGACAAGAACTGAGAACACACGGTTTAAATACCAACAAGAACGACACTAGTTGCAAACAGTATTAGACAAGGAAAAACAAAAGGTTCAAAAAGGTGCAATGGGGACATCTATGACCAAAACCTAACAGTCCGGAACAACCTGACACGATAACTGACCTGTTATAGTAGTGTAGATGTCAAACACTATACTATCACCAGATAACTGACCTGTTATAGTAGTGTAGTTGTCAGAACACTATCCACCAGATACTGCCTGTTATAGTAGTGTAGATGTCAGAACACTATACTATCACCAGATACTGACCTTTTAGTAGTGTAGATGTCAGAACACTATACATCCAGATAACTGACCTGTTTAGTAGTGTAGATGTCAGAACACTATACTTCCAGATAACTGACCTGTTATAGTAGTGTAGATGTCAAAAACTATACTATCACCAGATAACTGACCTTTTTAGTAGTGTAGATGTCAGAACACTATACTATCACCAGATAACTGACCTGTTATAGTAGGTAGATGTCAGAACACTATCAACCAGATAACTGACCTGTTATAGTAGTGTAGATGTCAGAACACTATACTATCACAAGATAACTGACCTGTTATAGTAGTGTAGATGTGAGAACACTATACTATCACCAGATAACTGACCTGTTATAGTAGTGTAGATGTCAGAACACTATACCACCAGATAACTGACCTGTTATAGTAGTTAGATGTCAGAACACTATACTCACCAGATAACTGACCGTTTATAGTAGTGTAGATGTCAAACACTATACTATCACCAGAAACTACCTGTTATAGTAGTGTAGATGTCAGAACACTATACTATCACCAGATAACTGACCTGTTATAGTAGTGTAGATGTCAGAACACTATACTATCACCAGATAACTGACCTTTTATAGTAGTGTAGATGTCAGAACACTATACTATCACCAGATAACTGACCTGTTATAGTAGTGTAGAGTCAGAACACTATACTATCACCGATAACGACTGTTATAGTAGTGTAGATGTCAGAACACTATCACAAGATAACTGACCTGTTATAGTAGTGTAGATGTCAGAACCTATACTTCACCAGATAACTGACCTGTTATAGTAGTGTAGATGTCAGAACACTATACTATCACCAGAATAACTGACCTGTTATAGTAGTGTAGATGCAGAACACTATACTATCACCAGATAACTGACCTGTTATAGTAGTGTAGAGTGTCAGAACACTATCAACCAGATAACTGACCTGTTATAGTAGTGTAGATGTCAGAAAACTATACTATCACCATAACTGACCTGTTATAGTAGTGTAGATGTCAGAACACTATACATCACCAGATAACGACTGTTATAGTAGTGTAGATGTCAGAACACTATCACCAGAAACTGACCTGTTTAGTAGTGTAATGTCAGAACACTATACTATCACCAGATAACTGACCTGTTATAGTAGTGTAGATGTCAGAACACTATACTGACTTGTTATAGTAGTGTAGATGTCAGAACACTATACTATCACCAGATAACTGACCTGTTATAGTAGTGTAGATGTCAGGACACTATACTATCACCAGATAACTGACCTGTTATAGTAGTGTAGATGTCAGAACACTATACTATCACCAGATAACTGACCTGTTATAGTAGTGTTAGATGTCAGACACTATACTATCACCAGATAACTGACCTGTTAAGTAGTGTAGATGTCAGAACACTATACTATCACCAGATAACTGACCTGTTTATATAGTGTAGATGTCAGAACACTAACTATCACCAGATAACTGACCTGTTATAGTAGTGTAGATGTCAGAACACTAACTATCACTATCACCAGATGTCAGACTCGGTGTGAGAAATCAGTCATCTAATAATCGGCAGAACCCAGAAGATATGCACACAGCAGTACTAGACGTGTTAATCAAAAGGAAATCTTCCGAAAAATATAAATCACAACGTAATAGAAAACCAGAGACAAATAGATATTTAATACAAAGAAAATCCACAAGTAAAACAGATAGGGAAAAAACAACCTCAAAAGACTATATTAAGCCAAAATAACAGAACAGATAACCAGAGAACTCTGAAAAATCAACAATAGAAAAAGTAACAGCATGGCTGACTGGGTGTTACTACACACTGCAACGAAACTGAGGAACACCGGTTTAAATCAACAGAAAGACACAGGTGCAAACGATAATTAGAGCAAGAAAACAAAAGGTTCAAAAAAGGTGCAATGGACTCTATGACAAACCTGAACAGTCTGGCAAAACCTGACACAGATAACTGACCTGTTTATAGTAGTGTAGATGTCAGATCACTATACTATCACCAGATAACTGACCTGTTATAGTAGTGTAGATGTAAACACTATACTATCACACACAGATAACTGACCTGTTATAGTAGTTAGATGTCAGAACACTATACTATCACCAGATAACTGACCTGTTATAGTAGGTAGATGTCAGAACACACTATCACCAGATAACTGACCTGTTATAGTAGTGTAGATGTCAGAACACTATACTATCACAGAGATAACTGACCTGTTAAGTAGTGTAGATGTGAGAACACTATACTATCACCAGATAACTGACCTGTTATAGTAGTGTAGATGTCAGAACACTACACTATCACCGATAACTGACCTGTTATAGTGTAGTAGATGTCAGAACACTATCACCAGATAACTGACCTGTTATGTAGTGTAGATGTCAGAACCTATACTATCACCAGATAACTGACCTGTTAAGTAGTGTAGATGTCAGAACACTATACTATCACCAGATAACTGACCTGTTATAGTAGTGTAGATGTCAGAACACTATACTATCACCAGATAACTGACCTGTTATAGTAGTGTAGATGTCAGAACACTATACTATCACCATAACTGACTGTTTATTAGTGTAGATGTCAGAACACTATACTATCACCAGATAACTGGACTGTTATAGTAGTGTAGATGTCAGAACATACTATCACCAGAAACTGACTGTTATAGTAGTGTAGATGTCAGAACACTATACTATCACCAGATAACTGACCTGTATAGTAGTGTAGATGTCAGAACACTATACTATCACCAGATAACTGACCTGTTATAGTATGTAGATGTCAAACACTATACTATCACAGATAACTGACCTGTTATAGTAGTGTAGATGTCAGAACACTATACTATCACCAGATAACTGACCTGTTATAGTAGTGTAGATGTCAGAACACTATACTATCACCAGATAACGGACTTGTTATAGTAGTGTAGATGTCAGAACACTATACTATCACCAGATAACTGACCTGTTATAGTAGTGTAGATGTCAGAACATATACTATCACCAGATAACGACTGTTTAGTAGTGTAGATGTCAGAACACTATACTATCACCAGATAACTGACCTGTTATAGTAGTGTAGATGTCAGGACACTATACTGACTTGTTATAGTAGTGTAGATGTCAGAACACTATACTATCACCAGATAACTGACCTGTTATAGTAGTGTAGATGTCAGAACACTATACTATCACCAGATAACTGACCTGTTATAGTAGTGTAGATGTCAGAACACTATACTATCACCAGATAACTGACCTGTTATAGTAGTGTAGATGTCAGACACTATCTATCACCAGATAACTGACCTGTTATAGTAGTGTAGATGTCAGAACACTATACTATCACCAGATAACTGACCTGTATATAGTGTAGATGTCAGAACACTAACTATCACCAGATAACTGACCTGTTATAGTAGTGTAGATGTCGAACACTAGACTTCACCGTTGAGAACGTGTGAGAACAGTCACTATAATCGGCAGAACCAGAAGATGAGGCAGACACAGCAGTACTAAGACTGTTAATCAGGAAAGATCTCGTCAAAATTAAATCACAACGTCAAAGAAAACCAAGGACAAAATGATATCTCAAATACAAAAAATCCACAAAGTGTAATAACAGCAGGGAAAAAACAAACCTCAGATAGCCTACCAAAATAAACAAGAACAAACCAGAGAACCTCTGAAAATCCACAATAGAAAAAGTTACACACATGGCTGGACTGGGTGTTATACGTACAACACTGACAAAGACTGAGAACACACAGGGTGTTAAAATTACCAACAGGAAGCGACACACTAGGTGCAAAAATAATTAGACAGAGGAAAAACAAAAGGTTCAAAAAAGGTGCAATGGGGACATCTAGTGACCAAAACCTGAACAGTCCTGGCCAAAACCTGACACAGATAACTGACCTGTTATAGTAGTGTAGATGTCAGAACACTATACTATCTAGTGTAGATGTCAAAACACTATACTATCACCAGATAACTGACCTGTTATAGTAGTCTAGATGTCAGAACACTATACTATCACCAGATAACTGACCTGTTATAGTAGCGTAGATGTCAGAACACTATCACCAGATAATGACTCTGTTATAGTAGTGTAGATGTCAGAACTATACTATCCAAGATAACTGACCTGTTATAGTAGTGTAGATGTAGAACACTATCTATCACCAGTAACTGACCTGTTATAGTAGTGTAGATGTCAGAACACTACTATCACCAGATAACTGACCTGTTATATAGTTGTGATGTCAGAACACTATCACCAGATAACTGACCTGTTATAGTAGTGTAGATGTCAACACTATACTATCACCAGATAACTGACCTGTTATAGTAGTGTAGATGTCAGAACACTTACTATCACCAGATATACTGACTGTTATAGTTGTAGATGACAGACACTATACTATCACGATAACTGACCTGTTATAGTAGTGTAGATGTCAGAACACTATACTATCACCAGATAACTGACCTGTTATAGTAGTGTGAGATTCAGAACACTATACTATCACCAGATAACTGACCTGTTATAGTAGTGTAGATGCAGAACACTATACTACCCAGACGTAACTGCCTGTTATAGTAGTGTAGATGTCAGAACCTATACTATCACCAGATACCTGACCTGTTATAGTAGTGTAGATGTCAGAACACTATACTATCACCAGATAACTGACCTGTTATAGTAGTGTAGATGTCAGAACACTATACTATCACCAGATAACGACTGTTATAGTAGTGTAGATGTCAGAACACTATCTATCACCAGAAACTGACCTGTTATAGTAGTGTAGATGTCAGAACACTATACTATACCAGATAACTGGCCTGTTATAGTAGTGTAGATGTCAGACACACTATCACCAGATAACTGACCTGTTATAGTAGTGTAGATGTCAGAACACTATACTATCACCAGATAACTGACCTGTTATAGTAGTGTAGATGTCAGAACATATACTATCACACAGATAACTGACCTTTTTAGTAGTGTAGATGTCAGAACACTATACTATCACCAGATAACTGACCTGTTATAGTAGTGTAGATGTCAGAACACTATACTATCACCAGATAACTGACCTGTTATAGTAGTGTAGATGTCAGAACACTAAACTATCACCAGATAACTGACCTGTTATAGTAGTGTAGATGTCAGAACACTATACTATCACCAGATAACTGACCTGTTATAGTAGTGTAGATGTCAGAACACCTATCACCAGATAACTGACCTGTTATAGTAGTTAGAGATGTCAGAACACTATACTATCACCAGATAACTGACCTGTTATAGTAGTGTAGATGTCAGAACACTATACTATCACCAGATAACTGACCTGTTATAGTAGTGTAGATGTCAGAACACTATACTATCACCAGATAACTGACCTGTTATAGTAGTGTAGATGTCAGAACACTATCACCAGATAACTGACCTGTTATAGTAGTGTAGATGTCAGAACACTATCACCAGATAACTGACCTGTTATAGTAGTGTAGATGTCAGAACACTATACTATCACCAGATAACTGACCTGTTATAGTAGTGTAGATGTCAGAACACTATACTATCACCAGATAACTGACCTGTTATAGTAGTGTAGATGACAGAACACTATACTATCACCAGATAACTGACCTGTTATAGTAGTGTAGATGTCAGAACACTATACTATCACCAGATAACGGACTTGTTATAGTAGTGTAGATGTCAGAACACTATACTATCACCAGATAACTGACCTGTTATAGTAGTGTAGATGTCAGAACACTATCACCTGAGAACTGACCTGTTATAGTAGTATAGATGTCAGAACACTATACTATTACCAGATAACTGACCTGTTATAGTAGTGTAGATGTCAGAACACTATCACCAGAGAACTGACCTGTTATAGTAGTGTAGATGTCAGAACACTATACTATCACCAGATAACTGACCTGTTATAGTAGTGTAGATGTCAGAACACTATACTATCACCAGATAACTGACCTGTTATAGTAGTGTAGATGTCAGAACCTATACTATCACAAGATAACTGACCTGTTATAGTAGTGTAGATGTGAGAACACTATACTATCACCAGATAACTGACCTGTTATAGTAGTGTAGATGTCAGAACACTATACTATCACCAGATAACTGACCTGTTATAATAGTGTAGATGTCAGAACACTAGACTATCACCAGATAACTGACCTGTTATAGTAGTGTAGATGTCAGAACACTAGACTATCACCAGATTGTCAGGACCCGGTGTGAGAAACAGTCACTAATAAATCGGCAGAACCCAGAAGATGAGGCAGACACAGCAGTACTAGAGACGGTGGTTTAATCAAAGGAAAGATCTTCCGAAAAAAATTAAATCCACACGTCAAAGAAAAGCAGAACAAAAATGATACTTTCCAAAATACAAGAAATCCAAAGTGTAAGACAGCAGGGAAAAAAACAACCTAAAGTACTAATCAAATACAACAGAACAAACACACTGAGAACCTCTGAAATCAACAATAAAAACGTTAACAGCATGGCTGGACTGGGTGTTAGTACAAACACTGAGAATAGCTGAGGACAACACACGGTTTAAATACCAACAAGGAACGACCAAGTGTGGCAAACAATAATTAGAGCAAGAAAAAACAAAGGTTCAAAAAAGGTGCATGGGGACATCTAGTGACCAACCTGAACTCTGCCAAAACCTGACACAGATAACTGACTCATGTTATAGTAGTGTAGATGTCAAACACTATACTATCACCAGAATAACTGACCTGTTATAGTAGTGTAGATGTCAGAAACACTACCACCAGATAACTGACCTGTTATAGTAGTGTAGATGTCAGAACCTATACTATCACCAGATAACTGACCTGTTATAGTAGTGTAGATGTCAGAACACTATACTATCACCAGATAACTGACCTGTTATAGTAGTGTAGATGTCAGAACACAAACTATCACAATAACTGACCTGTTATAGTAGTGTAGATGTCAGAACACTATACTATCACCAGATAACTGACCTGTTATAGTAGTCTAGATGTCAGAACACTATACTATCACCAGATAACTGACCTGTTATAGTAGCGTAGATGTCAGAACAATATCACCAGATAACTGACCTGTTATAGTAGTGTAGATCTCAGAACACTATACTATCACAAGATATCTGACCTGTTATAGTAGTGTAGATGTGAGAACACTATACTATCACCAGATAACTGACCTGTTATAGTAGTGTAGATTCAGAAACACTATACTATCACCAGATAACTGACCTGTTATAGTAGTGTAGATGTCAGAACACTATACTATCACCAGATAACTGACCTGTTATAGTAGTGTAGATGTCAGAACACTATCTATCACCAGATAACTGACCTGTTATAATAGTGTATATGTCAGACACTAGACTATCACCAGATAACTGACCTTTTATAGTAGTTAGATGTCAGAACACTAGACTATCCCAATTTCGACCGGTGTGAGAAACAGTCACTAATAATCGCAGTAACGAAAGATGAGGCGACACAGCAGATTAAAACCTAGAGACAGTGGTTAATCAAAGAAAGATCTCCGGCAAAAATATAAATCCACAACGTCAAGAAAAGCCAAGAGACAAATAGATATCTTCCAAATAAAGAAACCAAAGTGGTAAGAACAGCAAGGAGAAAAAAACAAACCTCAAAGACTATCAAAATAAACAAGAAAAACCAGGAACCTCTGGAAATCCAACATAGAAAACTTAACAGCATGGCTGGACTGGATGTTATTACGTACAAACACTGAGCAAAGAACTGATGAACACACATGGTTTAATACCAACAAGGGAACGACACACAGGTGCAAACAATAATTAGAGCAAGGAAAAAACAAAAGGTTCAAAAAAGGTGCAATGGGGACATCTAGTGACCAAAACCTGAACAGTCCTGGCCAAAACCTGACACAGATAACTGACCTGTTATAGTAGTGTAGATGTCAGAACACTATACTATCACCAGATAACTGACCTGTTATAGTAGTGTAGATGTCAGAACACTACCACCAGATAACTGACCTGTTATAGTAGTGTAGATGTCAGAACACTATACTATCACCAGATAACTGACCAGTTATAGTAGTGTAGATGTCAGAACACTATACTATCACCAGATAACTGACCTGTTATAGTAGTGTAGTATGTCAGAACACTATACTATCACCGGATAACTGACCTGTTATAGTAGTGTAGATGTCAGAACACTATACTATCACCAGATAACTGACCTGGTTATAGTGTCTAGATGTCAGAACACTATACTATCACCAGATAACTGACCTGTTATAGTAGCGTAGATGTCAGAACACTATCACCAGATAACTGACCTGTTATAGTAGTGTAGATGTCAGAACACTATACTATCACAAGATAACTGACCTGTTATAGTAGTGTAGATGTGAGAACACTATACTATCACCAGATAACTGACCTGTTATAGTAGTGTAGATGTCAGAACACTATACTATCACCAGATAACTGACCTGTTATAGTAGTGTAGATGTCGAACACTAACTATCACAGATAACTGACCTGTTATAGTAGTGTAGATGTCAGAACACTAACTATCACCAGATAACTGACCTGTTTATAGATAGTTGATCAGAACACTATCACCAGATACTGACCTTTTATAGTAGTGTAGATGTCAGAACACTATACTATCACACAGATAACTACCTGTTATAGTAGTGTAGATGTCAGAACACTATCACCAGATAACTGACCTGTATAGTAGTGTAGATGTCAGAACACTATACTATCACCAAGATAACTGACCTGTTATAGTAGTGTAGATGTGAGAACACTTACTATCACCAGATAACTGACTGTTATAGTAGTGTAGATGTCAGAACACTATACTCACCAGATAACTGACCTGTTATAGTAGTGTAGATGTCAGAACACTTACTATCACCAGATAACTGACCTGTTATAGTAGTGTAGATGTCAGAACACTATACACCAGATAACTGACTTTATAGTAGTGTAGATGTCAGAACACTATACTATCACCAGATAACTGACCTGTTATAGTAGTGTAGATGTCAGAACACTATACTATCACCAGATAACTGACCTGTTATAGTAGTGTAGATGTCAGAACACTATACTCACCAGATAACTGACCAGTTAAGTAGTGTAGATGTCAGAAACTATACTATCACCAGATAACTGACCTGTTATAGTAGTGTAGATGTCAGAACACTATACTATCACCAGATAACTGACCTGTTTAAGTAGTGTAGATGTCAGACACTATACTGACCTTGTTTTATAGTAGTGTAGATGTCAGAACACTATACTATCACCAGATAACTGACCTCTGTATGTAGTGTAGATGTCAGAACACTATACTGACTGCTTATAGTAGTGTAGATGTCAGAACACTATACTATCACCAGATAACTGACCTGTTATAGTTAGTGTAGAAGTCAGGACACTTCTATACAGATGACCTTGTTATAGTAGTCTAGATGTCAGAACACTATACTCACCAGAATAACTGACTCTGTTATAGTAGTGGTAGTGTGCAGAACACTATCACTCAGATAACTGACCTGTTATAGTAGTGTAGATGTCAGAACACTATACTATCACAGATAACTGACCTGTTATAGTAGTGTAGATGTGAGAACACTATACTATCACCAGATAACTGACCTGTTATAGTGTGTAGATGTCAGAACACTATACTATCACCAGATAACTGACCTTTTAATAGTGTAGATGTCAGAACACTATCACCAGATAACTGACCTGTTATAGTAGTGTAGATGTCAGAACCTATCTCACCAGATAACGACCTGTGTATAGTAGCGTAGTCAGAAACACT
>NC_052314.1:65543887-65627300 GCF_016432855.1 Salvelinus namaycush
TAGGCCCTACCACTCTCATTGTTTCACTAGCAGAGATGCTAATGCTATTTATGGGGTAAGTAAATAACGACAACTAAGTCATATTTTTCTCAGTCTCTCAGGATCAATCACTTTTGTCAATAAAACAAAGTATATTTCAAATGTTGGTGTACGGCCCCTTTAAATGGAAGCAGTGGTGATTTTAGCATGTAAATCTTGGTGTGGCAAACTCAGACACTTGTTTTTATATACATGCCAGCAAAGCCACTACACAACACTAAACAAAACATTAATTGCACTAAAACGGTGACAAGCAGCGCCCACAAACTGCTGGGTCCTACATAAAGCTGTCCCAACAGTGGAGCTTTCCTTTCAGCACCATGGAGTTAATCCTTTCCACCGCTACACCTGGCTATCAGCGGAGCCTCGCCTGGCAGCGAAACCGTTCATTCAGCTTTTTATGTTCAGTAAATTCATCATGTTTGTTCTTATATCATTAACACAGCTCTAAGTATAAGCAAGTGCAGGCAAACGAGCTATGGCGAGGTAAATTCAGCAAGATGTTGAGGCCTTAACTTTACTCTTCTTTAAGTCACCTCAGCGAAAGAGCGAGAGAGAGAGAGAGAGACGCACTTACCCTACCATTTGAAGTATCTTATTAGGCCTATTTCATAAAAAAAGGAAAATTATATCACGAGCACATTGCGGACCCTCGCAATAGAATTGCATGGGTCTATTACTTAACTTTTTGTTGAAAAAATATATTTGAATGGGAAGAGAAACTGGCAATTGTAACTGATGTCTGAAATTTACAGCTTGCCTCTTATCTGCAAATGTTTCTCTTATGCCATAGTTTGAGTATTCATCATTTTAGGCAATGTTGGAATGATGCATTACATTTCCATTGTTTTGCTTACTTTGTGTATTATAATTAGCTCATGTCCTTTTCTCCATGAGGAGCGATATAGTACCTGTTGTATTCGGCGCATGTGACAAATACAATTTGATTTGATTTGAAGCCAGCTGGTCGTTTGTTCTACCGGTTCGGTTGCTAGAGACGTGACCCAGTCATTCAGTATTTTTGTTCTGTATCTATGGACATGACCCAGTGGCTCGTTCTAAATGTTCCATTGCCATACTGGCCGGTTAACATTCTTATCCCTTGCTTGCTAGCTAGCCAACTACTGCTAACTTACAGTCACGTCAAAAAGTGCAGCCAGAATAACAGCAAAGTAGCTGCCTTAGCATTTGATTAAGCTGTTTTCTAGTGACATTTATTTGGATACATCCATAACAATGGGCTAATGAGGCACGATTTCGCCTGGCATAGAACATTTTCTATCTCATCAGGACGCTGTTGTTCAGAGGAGCTAGCCAACAACACAGCTAACACAATCACTTCAAACTGAAGCTGGAGCGACTGTAAATTAGCTGTGTTTCATTTTTACTTTTTTCAATTTACCTTTTTTTGTATATGTCCATAAAAATGGTGCCAGCTGATTCATGATATGGACTGGCTGAGAAACGCTGCCTGCCTGTCTGTCTAGTCCCAACTCCCGACACTTTCATTACTTTGGGACAGCTGGAGATCGAATTTGAATATTGAAACAACGTTGAAAATGTTAGAAAGACAGACAGACAGCAAGGTTTATACAAATCTCCACTGTTGAAAACTAAATGTTAGTCTAAAAGTAATGTGAGATAATGTCTAGATGCTTTATATACTGGAGATCAAGTTTATAAATTGATGGAACAGAGTAAATAGGCATTTCAGCGTTATAGATTTAGCCGGTGGTAACTTGTGGAATAGACACCAGCTAGAATGCGGTTTTAACCAATTAGCATTCAGAATTTGACCCACCCGTATAAATATTATATATCACTGGCATCATTTATGCAGAAGCATACATAAAAAATAAAACTGTCGTCAAATCTGGCATGATCTGGATGAAGTTAGGAAAAAGAGACCCTTTCAGACAGGTGTTTTAAATCCTTGAAGCCAGACTTGGACCACACACCCTCTCCATCGAATAACTGGCAAGGGAAGTAAAATAGTGATTGCTTTGCAATGCTCGCAGTTAGCCACTGATTTCTTCCAAACCACTCATTTTCAATCTGGTGATTTGTCAGTAGATTATCGACGTGATTAATGATGATGACTGCTTGTCTAGCTAGATAGCTTGCTAGCTAAGATTATGAACGTGTGATGTTGACATGATCAGTCTAATCAAAGCTACGGTAGATAAAACGTGATTTGATGTAATTTTATCTTTGGTCAACGACCTTGAGCCTTCTTGGACAGGCACTTCTACTGTATATCTATGGCAGCACCCAAGGGGCTTGAACTGCCTAGCTCTCCCTGCAGATTCTGCGGTGACGTAGTGTCCCCATGAGTGACAGAACACTGAGCCAATCACGGCACAACTAGAGAAGATTACAAACGCCTAGGCTTTGTGCTTTCGCTGGCTGCCCCTCCACCACACAAAGCACTGAGCTCGGCTGAAAAACCTGCATTTTGGAGCTGCCTTACTCAAGAAAGCAAAAAGAGACCATGTTTGTATGCGGCTTTATTAACTCAAGGATTTAAAAAAAAACATGTTTTCAAACAGATATGTGAAACAGGTGGGGCTCACTGAATGGCTGTCGTTATTACCACATAAATAGACAATCAAATGATGGTCAGCTATTTAGTATTAATGTGGATTGTACTTTGGAAAAAAGCTTCACATTATTTATAAGAGGAAATTATACGTTTTTTATTTATACAAATGAATAATATGTGCACATTTATTACTGAAAATAACTTAGAACTGCCTAATGAGCTTAGTTCAACTGTCGTACCCCATCAGAACCCAACATATAGGCTTGTTTAACTCCGATGTTTATCAACAAAGAAAATGTAAACAAACACTATATTGCCCCTAAACATGGTTAAAACTATGATATATCATGGATGATCAGTTCATGCATTCATAGCTCTGTCTATGAATTTCATATTGGTTGTAGTCTCCAGCCCCATTCCTCAGCTTTTTACCAAAACAGGGATGGGAGTATGATTTAGTTATTGCTGATTGCTGCTTTAAAGGTATTATTTATTCTTTTGCTAAAATAACAGTTTGATTTGGTATTTTTATTTAATTTGATTATTTACATGTCTAATGATGTTTTGATAAGAATTAAGTTTATATTTTGCTATGATTGTTGCTTTTTCTAATAGTTTCTGGTAATACATATATGTCAAATATGTTGGTAGCATGAGGGTTAAACAAACAGAAATTACCATAGGCATACCATATCTGATCAATAGATTTGCAGCTCATATCTGAATTCACAATGTTTGCTTCCATTCCTGTGAATCGTTGTGTCAAGAGTAAGATCAATAGCACTTGGATCCCTAATCATTATAAATGCTTACAATGCTTCTAATTTGCTATGCTTGCGAGTACTTTTAATGCTTATGATGTGTATAGATTCTGGAACAGTGCACACATGTTAAACATACTTTATAAATGCTTATTAATGATGTTTTATGACAAAGTGTTACCAAATAATTTGTCATGAATGTGTTGTGTGTCGTGGTACCTTGGGTTGTTTCGCTGTTTTCTCCTGAGGAACCATCCTCCTCTGGTTTTGACTCATCTCTGGCTTGTGTCAGTGGCTCTTTCTCTTCAAAGTTCTATAAAACACATGTAATACATTATGACTTTGAATATACAACTCCAGGTCTGTTGAGAATGTATATCAGGAGTGTCAAACTCATTTTGCCTCGTACTTAAAATGTGTTATATTTCCTCGCTGTCAAAATTAGCAAAACATAGTCCTCTATTCATTGTTTTTGGAATTGTTGATTGCTCCCTGACTGTCTAGCAGTCCCATGTTTCATAAGCTGAAATAAAAGATAGCAGAAATTGTCCATATGCACAAAAAGCTAATTTCTCTCAAATTGGCAATTGGCATGCTGACTGCAGAATTGTCCACCAGAGCTGTTGCCAGATAATTGAATGTTCATTTTTCTACCATAAGCCGTCTCCAACGTTGTTTTCGAAAATTTTACAGTACGGCCAACCAGCCTTACAACCGCAGACAATGTGTATGGCTTTGTGTTGACATCAACGTTGTGAACAGAGTGCCCCATGGTGGCGGTGGGGTTATGGTATGAGCAGGCATAAACTACGAACAACGAACACAATTGCATTTTGTTGATGGAAATTTGAATGCACAAACATATTGTGAGGAGACCCTGAGGCCCATTGTGAGGCCCATTCTTTTTTAAGGTATCTGTGACCAGATGCATGTCTGTATTCCCAGTCATGTGAAATCCATAGATTAGGGCATCATTTATTTATTTAAATTAACTTATTTCCTCATATGAACTGTAACTCAATAAAATCTATGAAATTCTTGTACGTTTCATTCATATTATTTTACTTAAAACCCTGAGGTCCGGATTGAATGGGCTTGTGGGATGGACACCCCTGATGTAAATGATGTAAGTGTGTCTTACCCTCTCTGCTTCCTCCTCCTTCTTGTCAAGGTGTTCACCTAACACCTCCTCTGCTGGGTCTAGAATGGAGGGTGAGATATAGTATTGTACATCAGCATACATGCAGAAAGTGGTTCTTATGCAGAATGAACATATGCCGTGTTTCATTGTTGTGTATTGTGTCTTTACCCTCAGAGAGCTGCATCTTTTTGATGATCAACTTACCTGGTGACTGAGGAGCTGGTCTTGTCAAAGTGTCTGGGTTTGCTGCTGCCAGAGGGGTCACAACACACTGTTGCTTTGTCTTTCCTTTCTGCACCTCCTCCTGTAGCTGGCTGATCTGCTGCTGCATCTGTTGCGGCATCTGCTGCTGCATCTGCTGCTGCATCTGCTGCTGCATCTGCTGCTGCATCTGCTGCTGCATCTGCTGCTGCATCTGCTGCTGCATCTGCTGCTGCATTGCTTGCATTGACTGCTGTTGATTCAACATGAAGCCCTGTAGCATTGCTACAATATCTGGTGTGCTATCAGGAGTGCCAGTGCTGTGAACAGATGTGGTGTCTCTTCCGTCCCCTTCACCACCTGTTGCACCTGGTGACTCCTCATCATCAGGCTTCTCCATCACTATAACTCCACCTGGTGGGGAATCCCACCACCTAAAGATGGACGGGCTGCAGCAGTCTTCTAAAGTCTGACAGGGAAACATAATATAGTTTTTAGAGTTCAAAAAAATGTTTGTTAGTGGTTTACTCTCACAAAAATACAATGAGTGGATGATCAACCAACACTAAGAACAGATCTCATATTAGTCAAATGTTGCTCTCCTTACACTGGCTGTCAGTGGTATTAAGATTTTTTTAATTTATTCTCTAGATCACCTAGAGAATAAAAACCAAAGCATTGCTTTTGAATATTTTGCAACATTTTAGGTACATTACAAAACATACGGTCTTCCAAAGATTCCCTTGACATATCCAATACACAGTATTACAATAAAGTGTTTATAGTGGCTCCAAAATGGCTAACATGAAATGGATCATCCATACTAGAATATGGATCTTCCATACTTTAGAAGCTAGAATAGAGATCATCCATAATCTAGGAGCTAGAATAGAGTCCATCCATAATCTAGGAGCTAGAATAGAGTCCATCCATACTCTAGGAGCTAGAATAGAGATCATCCATACTCTAGGAGCTAGAATAGAGTCCATCCATACTCTAGGAGCTAGAATAGAGTCCATCCATACTCTGGGTGTCACGATCGTCTAAAAGAGTAGAACAAGGCGTAGCATGTATTGAGTTCCACATGTTTTTTCCGATGAAATTCACAAACAAAAAACAACAAAGAGCAACGAAACGTGAAGCTATGAGGTGCTCACCAGCAACTAGACACAAACAAGATCACACAAAAACCCAGTGGGAAAAGGCTGCCTAAATATGATCCCCAATCAGAGACAACGATAAACAGCTGCCTCTGATTGGGAACCGTACCAGGCCAACATAGAAAACAAAAACACCTAGATAGGAACACCCCCCCATTCACACCCCGACCTAACCAAAATAGAGAATAGAAAAGGCTCTCTATTGGTCAGGGCATGATACTAGGAGCTAGAATAGAGATCACCCATCCTTTGCTAATGCAGATACAAAACAGAGTAACGGAGAGCAAGGTAGATATGGAAAACTTAGCTAACTAGGCATTTGTGGTAAATGCATGGAGGCTGTCATCTTTATGCATGTCTGCAAATATGGAATTCATTATTTTATTTGACATTTATTTAACCAGAGAAGTTACATTCAGATTTACATGTATTTTTCAAGTGAGCCCTGGCCAAGAATCTAGCATACATACATACAGATACACATGAGACACAACACAATATAAAACAATAATGTATGGAAGTTAAAACAGTGTCAAGTGTATAAGAGAGTTTAAAAGAGCAGCTTTGAAAACATGTGCAATCTGTGGTCAACAACCTTCCAATCTGGAATTTAAATCCATCAATCAGAATAAAATGATCGAGTTTTAAGTACTTTTCCAAAGTGTTTCAAGATGATGGGGCATCAAAGTTAAAGTCACTCTTAACAAACTCAGTTATTGAGTTGGAACCATTATATAAAATACAGTTCTGTGATCTCAGACGGTGACGACCATGGGAGAATCTCAAATTGCATACTCCTTGCATCTTCTCTCCTCACCTCCTTCTCAAAACCCATTGGTGGAGAAGGTCAGAGGGGCGGGACCTCTGGCTTTTCCAATGGGGTTTGAGAAGGAGGCAAGGAGAGAGGTGAAAGGATGCAAGGATTTTGCAATTGAGAATCTCCCCATGACTCTGTGGGATGAGTAAAGTGCTTAAATATGTTGTCAGCTGCCCTAAGATGGTCTAATAGACAAACATGTATCAACGTGTCTATCGCCTTACAGTTAAGGATGACCGTCCTGCTTACTGATATTAGGTAGAGTGGTGAGATATCTGGTGTTGGTTACAAGTCTTAAAGCAGCATGGGAAGCAGGGAAGAACAACTAATGGTATTCTCAAGAACAAGAAATGGACCTGTTTTGCAAAGTGAACGTCTGAGGCAGTGTAGAAGGTTGCTTTCTTGTTCTTGACAATACCATTTGTTTAGCTTTGTTTGCATTTAAAAGGTGCAATCAGCAGTTGCTACATCAATTTTTGGACTTATAAATGAATGATATGTGCCCATTGATTCTTGAAGAATATAATTTATAAATGCCTCATGAGCTTAGTTCAACTGTCATACCCCTCAAAACCCAAAATATTAGCAAAGTAAATGTAAACAAACACTATATAGCCTCAAAACATGGTTAAAACTTTTAAAACCATGGTCTGTCCTTGCATCCATAGTTCTGTCTATGAATTTGAGAATGGTTACAATTCTCCTGCCCCATCACCTTGCTTTTTACCAAAACTTTTTACCTTGTTATTGTTTCAACTACCGATTGCCACAATAAGACACATTTAAGCTGAAACAGGTAAGGTTGGACAACATAAAACACTTCCTGCAATTTGAGAAATACTGTCGTGGAGAGTCGTCTCAGAAATATAACACTCTTACAAGAACTTGTGAATTCAATATAGGCTTTTAATACAAGTTATCAATAGCTGTGCTGGTCCGCGGAATAGCCAACCCTTCTCAGCACTGGCTCTGCTTTTATACATAGCATTTGTATACATCCCATATGTAAATGAAGTTACTCCCCCTTAGTTCGTCTGCCACCATTATATTCCTAATCTGAGTTCTTTGCTTGTTCACGCCCACTAAAGCTCATATCTGCTTTTGGTTAGGTTATAACTATGACCGAACCCTTTTCATGTTTCTAAAAATAATATGTGCATTGCATGCTTATGTTTTTACGTGTTAGTCATCAGTTATCTTGCTTTCCATCTATCTTTCTGTATCCTGCTGACCATAGTATGTCCAGCTGTCAGATATGTACGTGTGGTCTTGGTTAATGTACTCTTTCAAAAATAGAGTATAGCCTGGGTGTCATCTTCTCTTAATGTGCATGTCCTTGCTACTTCAGCCTAGCAACTAAACCTATTTATATTCAATGCTGAGCTCCCCTTAATGGTTTGCTCCAACAATACCCAACGCTGTGGTACTCCAGTATTTACAGAAAGCTTGTCAGAAGTCATGTCATCAACCTGTACACATTGTGATCTAACACTAAGATAAGCATCAGAAGTCCATAATCTGTCTTTTATTTTAAGTCCATGTTAGTCCCTGATATGTTTAATTTCAGGAATGGACAAAATGCCTACATCATATTGCATGTTTTGCCTATTTCATTTTAATGAACTAGAAATGACACGTTTGCATTAGTTACTCTTGTTACAATGAACATAAAAACATCTCATCACTCATACAAATTATTACAGAAGGCATTGTATAAAATAAAGTGCATACCGTATACAGTCTGAAGAAACTTACAAATTTCACATTTCACTTTTTTATGTTAATTTAGAAATACCAAAAATAGCCATTTGTATTTGCACACACAACAATGTGTTTGTTTAAATAGTACAGTTATAGATGTCTTTACCTTTGTCTGCCTGCTGAGTTGGGGACCTACAGTCATATGTCTACAAGTGGAGATGCAGCTGGCGTTTTATAGAGATGTGGGGCGTAATCTAAGACCAATGGCAACAACATCAGAAAATGATTAACCCTATCAGTCCTGAGATGCCAGCTAAAATCGGCTTTTCAAATTTCTGACTGTCATTTATCTGCATGTCCCTTATATTTAACCTCACAATGAAGTATTTTACCATTTTATTTTCAGGACAATAAGGGCTACAATTAGAACACAAAACTATTTGACATAAACAGTTGCATTCATGAGTGTTATTGAGAAAAACCTGATAAAAATGAATCGATTTATACAGCTAAAGACCAGTTACACCAACCTGACTGCAGAGAGAGATCAGATGCAGAGAGAGAGAGACAAAGATCACATCTTATGAGAGCTTCTACTGTCTCATACGGTATAATGTCTAATAATATATATCAAATATAATATATGTCATGATGAGACAGTGACAATGAGTCAGTGACATGACTAAGATTACCTTGTGTAAAAAAACGATTGAAATCAGTAAAGCATTGTCATGTAACTGCAGGAGAGAGAGTGGTAGGGTTAGGGCAACATAACAAAGGAAAATATATGCAGATATATATACTGTATATATTACCAAAAAATATATGGGGGATTGGAAATGATGCAGACAATTACATTGATTGAAGTAAACATCTATCTGCAATATGAAAGCTGATCTACACCTTAAAAAAAAATATATAGTTATATAAATTAAATGTAATCAGTAAGGTATCATTGTTTAACTGCAGCAGGGAGCATGATTTACAAGAAATCCCCTCACTGACTAGAAACAGACTTGCTCAGACCCCTCCCCCCGTTTAGTCTGTCAGGGGATTTCAGGTGACTCAAACTGAAACTAAAACTAACAGATCAGACCAGTTACAGCAACCTGACTGCAGAGAGAGATCAGATGCAGAGAGAGAACGACAACGATCACATCTTATGAGAGCTTCTACTGTCTCATACTGAATAATGTCTAATAATATATATCAAATATAATATATGCCATATGTCACGATTAGACAGTGATACTGGGTCACTGATATGACTAAGATTACCTTGTGTAAAAAAAACGATTTAATCAGTAAGGTATTGCTATGTAACTGCAGGAGAGAGTATGATTTACAAGAAATCCCCTGACTGACTAGAAGCGGACTTGCGCAGACCTTGGGGGGGGAAGGGGGGGGGGTCTGATACTTTAGTTACTGATTGAATGGGTTGTTTGGCCAAAGTCATTTGAAACATAAACTAACATAGAAAAACAAAAAAGAAAACTCAGTGACGTAACATATTGGATGTGTATGATTCAATGACATGTTTACGCAGTACATGTGGTTACATACGGTTTGTGTGTTGTGCTATTTCTGAAAGGAGTGATGGGTGACCTTAAGGAGAAAGAGAGTCAGGTCAAGACCAGTTACACCAACAGCAGGGAGAGAACAGATGCAAAGAGAGAAAGACAAAGTTCCTTATAAGTGATTTTACAGTCATAAAAACAATAATATATAATAATCAAATCAAATTGTATTGGTCACATACACATATTTATTATATGTTATTGTGAGTGTACCAAATGCTTGTGTTCCTAGCTCCAACAGTGCAGTAGTATCTGCAATTCTCAGCAATACACACAAATCTAAAAGTAAAAGAAGTGAATTAAGAAACACAACTATTAAGTTTACTAAAATACCTTAGAATACAGTATATACATATGAAATGAGTAAAGCAGTATGTAAACATTATTAAAGTGACTAGAGTTCCATTATTAAAGTGAACATTGATTCCATGTCTATGTACATAGAGCAGCAGCCTCTAACTTGCAGGGTTGACTAAGCGGTTGGAAGCCGGCCAGTGATGACTATTTAACAGTCTGACGGCCTTGCGATAGAAGCTGTTTTTCAGTCTCTCAGTTCCAGCTTTGATGCACCTGTACTGACCTTGCCTTCTGGATGATAGTGGGTGAGCAGGCCGTGGCTCGGGTGGTTGATGTCCTTAATGATCTTTTTGGCCTTCCTTCCTCACCTCCTCCCTGTAGGCTGTCTCGTCATTGTTGGTAATCAGGCCTACTACTGTTGCGTCGTCTGCAAAGTTGAAGATTGAGTTGGAGGCGTGCGTGGCCACGCAGTCATAGCTGAAGAGGGAGTACAGGAGGGGGCTGAGCACGCACCCATGTGGGGCCCCTGTGTTGAGGATCAGTGTAGTGGAGGTGTTGTTTCCTACCTTCACCACCTGGCGGCGGCCCGCCAGGAAGTCCAGGACCCAGTTGCGCAGGTTCAAGCTCAGGCCCCCGAGTTTAATTTTTATTTATTTCACCTTTATTTAACCAGGTAGGCAAATTGAGAACACGTTCTCATTTACAATTGCGACCTGGCCAAGATAAAGCAAAGCAGTTCGACACATACAACAACACATAGTTACACATGGAGTAAAACAAACATACAGTCAATAATACAGTGAAAAATAAGTCTATATACAATATGAGCAAGTGAGGTGAGATAAGGGAGGTGAAGGCAAACAAAATATATATATAAATAAATAAAAATATAAAAAGGCCATGGTGGCGAAGTAAATACAATATAGCAAGTAAAAAAGTAGAGATAGTAGAGATAGAAAAAAGTAGAGATAGAAATAATGGGGTGCAAAGGAGCAAAATAAATAAATAAATAAATACAGTAGGTAAAGAGGTAGTTGTTTGGGCTAAATTATAGATGGGCTATGTACAGGTGCAGTAATCTATGAGCTGCTCTGACAGCTGGTGCTTAAAGCTAGTGAGGGAGATAAGTGTTTCCAGTTTCAGAGATTTTTGTAGTTCGTTTCAGTCATTGGCAGCAGAGAACTGGAAGGAGAGGCGGCCAAAGGAAGAATTGGTTTTGGGGGTGACCAGAGAGATATACCTGCTGGAGCGCGTGCTACAGGTAAGTGCTGCTATGGTGACCAGCGAGCTGAGATAAGGGGGGACTTTACCTAGCAGGGTCTTGTAGATGACCTGGAGCCAGTGGGTTTGACGACGAGTATGAAGCGAGGGCCAGCCAACGAGAGTGTACAGGTCGCAGTGGTGGGTAGTATATGGGGCTTTGGTGACAAAACGGATGGCACTGTGATAGACTGCATCCAATTTATTGAGTAGGGTTTTGGAGGCTATTTTGTAAATGACATCACCGAAGTCGAGGATTGGTAGGATGGTCAGTTTTACAAGGGTATGTTTGGCAGCATGAGTGAAGGATGCTTTGTTGCGGAATAGGAAGCCAATTCTAGATTTAACTTTGGATTGGAGATGTTTGATGTGAGTCTGGAAGGAGAGTTTACAGTCTAACCAGACACCTAGGTATTTGTAGTTGTCCACATATTCTAAGTCAGAGCCGTCCAGAGTAGTGATGTTGGACAGGCGGGCAGGTGCAGGCAGCGATCGGTTGAAGAGCATGCATTTAGTTTTACTTGTATTTAAGAGCAAATGGAGGCCACGGAAGGAGAGTTGTATGGCATTGAAGCTCGCCTGGAGGGTTGTTAACACAGTGTCAAAAGAAGGGCCAGAAGTATACAGAATAGTGTCGTCTGCGTAGAGATGGATCAGAGAATCACCAGCAGCAAGAGCGACATCATTGATGTATACAGAGAAGAGAGTCGGTCCAAGAATTGAACCCTGTGGCACCCCCATAGAGACTGCCAGAGGCCCGGACAACAGACCCTCCGATTTGACACACTGAACTCGATCAGAGAAGTAGTTGGTGAACCAGGCGAGGCAATCATTAGAGAAACCAAGGCTGTCGAGTCTGCCGATGAGGATGTGGTGATTGACAGAGTCAAAAGCCTTGGCCAGGTCAATGAATACGGCTGCACAGTATTGTTTCCTATCGATGGCGGTTAAGATATCGTTTATGACCTTGAGCGTGGCTGAGGTGCACCCATGGCCAGCTCTGAAACCAGATTGCATAGCGGAGAAGGTATGGTGGGATTCGAAATGGTCGGTAATCTGTTTGTTGACTTGGCTTTCGAAGACCTTAGAAAGGCAGGGTAGGATAGATATAGGTCTGTAGCTATTAGGGTCAAGAGTGTCCCCCCCTTTGAAGAGGGGGATAACCGCAGCTGCTTTCCAATCTTTGGCCAATCTTAATGATGAGCTTGGAGGGTACTATGGTGTTGAAGGCTGAACTATAGTCAATGAATAACATTCTTACATAGGTATTCCTCTTGCCCAGATGGGATAGCGCAGTGTGCAGTACGATAGCATCATCTGTGGATATATTGGGGCGGTATGCAAATTGAATTGGGTCTAGGGTGTCAGGTAAGGTGGAGGCGATATGATCCTTAACTAGCCTTTCAAAGCATATCATTATGACAGAAGGGAGTGCTACGGGGATAAAGTTATTTAGTTCAGTTACCTTTGCTTTCTTGGGTTCAGGAACAATGGTGGACATCTTGAAGCAAGTGGGGACAGCAGACTGGGATGGGGAGAGATTGAATATGTCCGTAAACACTGCAGCCAGCTGGTTTGAGGACGTGGCTATGGATGCCATCTGGGTCGGCAGCCTTGCGAGGGTTAACACGCTGAAATGTCACACTCACATCGGCCACGGAGACCGAGAGCCCGCAGTCCTTGGATTGCGACTCCACTCTGTCCCTGTGCTGACGTTTTGCCTGTGTGATTGCCTCACGGAGGGAATAACTACACTGTTTGTATTCAACCATATTCCCAGTCACCTTGCCGTGTTCGCACTTTCAGTTTTGCGCGAATGCTGCCATCTATCCACAGTTTGTGGTTTGGGTAGGTTTTAATAGTCACAGTGGAAACTACATCACCTATACACTTCCTGATGAACTCAGTCACTGTGCCCGTGTATACGTCAAAGTTATTTTCAGAGAAAACCCAGAACCTATCCTAGTCCGCGTGATCAAAACAATCTTGAAGCATGGATTCCGATTTGTCAGACCAGCGTTGAATACACCTTAGCACAGGTACATCCTGTTTGAGTTTATGTCTATAGGAAGGGAGGAGCAAGATGGAGTCGTGATCTGATTTGCAGAAGGTAGAGCGGGGGAAGGCATTGTAGCCACCCTGGAAGGGGAAGTAACAATGGTCGAGGGTTTTTGATGCGCGAGTACTACAGGCAATGTGTTGATAGAACCTCTGTAGCGTTTTCCTCAAATTTGCTTTGTTAAAATCCCCACAATAAATAGAATAAATGCCAGTGTAGTTCCTTGAGGGCCGTTGTGGTATCGGGAATATACACAGCTGTGACTATAACCGAAGATAATTATCTTGGGAGGTAATACGGACTGTATTTGAATGTAAGGTATTCTATGTCGGGTGAACAAGAGGACTTATGTTCGTGTAAGTTATCACAATCACACCATAAGTAGTTAATCATAAAACATACACCACTGCCTTTTTTCTACCCTTTATTCCTGTCTGCGCGATGTACTGAGAACCCAGCTGGCTGTATGGATGGGGACAGTATATCCGGAGAGAGTCATGGTTCTGTGAAACAGTATGTTACAATCCCTGATGTCTCTCTGGAAGGTGATCCCCGAAGTTAATACTTTGTAGAGCCACCTTTTGCAGCACTTACAGCTGCAAGGTTCTTTGGGTATGTCTCTATAAGCTTGGCACATCTAGCCACTGAGATTTTTGCCCATTCTTTAAGGCAAAACTGCTCAAGCTCCTTCAAGTTGGATGGGTTCCGCTGGTGTTCAGCAATCTTTAAGTTATACCACAGATTCTCAATTGGATTGAGGTCTGGGCTTTGACTAGGCCATTCCAAGACACATAAATGTTTCCCCACCACTCGAGTGTTGCTTTAGCAGTATGCTTAGGGTAATTATCCTGTTGGAAGGTGAACCTCCGTCCCAGTCTCAAATCTCTGTAAGACTGAAACAGGTTTCCCTCAAAAATGTCCCTGTAGTTAACGACATCCATCATTCCTTCAATTCTGACCAGTTTCCCAGTCCCTGCCGATGAAAAGTTCTGTGGAGTGTACACTTAAAGTTAAAGTTTAAAGCTTAAAGTGGTCCTATGGACAGATACTCCAAATTCCGCTGTGGAGCTTTGCAGCTCCTTCAGGGTTATTTTTGATGTCTTTGTTGACTCTCTGATTAATGCCCTCCGTGCCTGGTCTGTGAGTTTGGGTGGGCAGCTCTCTCTTGGCAGGTTTGTTGTGGTGCCAAATTCTTTCAATTTTTTAATCATTAATTTAATGGTGCTCTGTGGGATGTTCAAAGTTTCAGATATTTGTTTTATAACCCAACCCTGGTCTGTACTTCTCCACAACTTTGACCCTGACCTGTTCGGAGAGCTCCTTGGTCTTCATGGTGCCACTTGTTTGGTGGTGCCCCTTGATTAGTCGTGTTGCAGACTCTGAGGTCTTTCAGAACAGGTGTATGTATACTGAGATCATGTGACACTTAGATTGCACACAGGTGGACTTTATTTAACTAATTATGTGACTTCTGAAGGTAATTGATTGCACCAGATCTTATTCAGAGGGTTCATAGCAAAGGGGGTGAATACATATGCACACACACAACTTTTCCGAATTTTTTATTTTTCGTTTCACTTCACCAATTTGGACTATTTTGTATATGTCCATTACATGAAATCCAAATAAAAATCAATTTAAATGACAGGTTGTAATGCAACAAAATAGGAAAAACTCCAAGGGGGGTGAATACTTTTGCAAGGCACTGTAGCCTTGTTATTGGTATTTTACTGTGACTTTTATGTTATTTTTTTTACTTACGTTTATATAGTAACTATTTTCTGAACTCTATTTCTTGAACTGCATTGTTGGTTAAGGGCTTGTAAGTAAGCATTTAATTTGTATTCGGTGCATGACAAAAACAAATAATATTTGAAATTCGAGATCTCAAATCAGAAAAAACGTTCATAACAACAAGTCCTTAACATACGTTGGAAACTCAGTTATCATCTTTGGACCCTGACTTTCCCCACATGCTGATCTCTGACATCAGCTACCACGGAAATTACTTTGATGGCAGCATTTTCTGCAGTTAAATGCAACAACAAAACTTTAGTTATCAAAATAAACATTACTATATACTTTTTGAACACTATAAATTGTTTGCTAACATTCCCAAGTTCTTACTCAAAGTTGACAAGTCATTCCGCTGATAACTCTAAACTCTGATAGGACTTGAATGTGGCAATAGACCTTGGAGAGAAAAGACAAGGAAGTGAAAATATACAGTATAAAAGAAAAGTATGAGCTGACTGAAAAACAATTGGTGGTTGTGGGGAGGTAAGGTAGATTAAGATGCACTTTAAACTATAGAATCAAGGACTACCTTCTTAATTCAACACTAACTTCATACACCTGGGCTCTTTCTCAGTCGTCTAAAACTTGTCCCTCTCCTTCACTGATCTGAAAGAAGTGACCAGGTGAAAGTTAAACCAGCCTAATGATGTGCTTCCTTCCGCCATACTGTTTTCACCTGTGAACATGTTCCCAACTAGTGCAGATTGAGGCCAGGAGTCAGGGAGAAGATGGATTTTTAGACAATTGAGAAAGAGTTTCTGGCCACGTTCAGTAGCAAAACGTGGTTTTAAGTTTCAGATAGAAATGCTATGAATAAAGTGGACATGATTCCTTCTTTTCTTCATGTCAGAGAGGCATGTTTGTTCTACATAGCACATTTCTATCTGAATGTTCCAGAACATTGCATCCTGCTGAAGGCCCCCTTGGTCCGGTCACATGTCCACAGATGACATACCAAGATCACCATCTAGTGGGCAATTCTCATACTGCTATAACTTTTCTGAGAACGACTAGTTTCTATCTATTCAATCTGACCTTTTTTAAAGGACAATTGCACTTCATGATTTGGTTTTTCATCAATGCTCAATAAGAACTACTAGCGGCCATGACTGAAGGTAAATGAGAGTTGTGTCGGGGGTGTGGTTAGACGTGGGTGTTTCTTGGGTGTGTCTACCATTCAATCACAACAAACAAGTGCGGTAGTGAGTACAGCGAGGTAAGTTAAGATAGCTTTGCTATGGAGAGAACAAAGTTGAGGACTTCTCTCCTCCCGACTGACTCGCCATCTCAAGATGGTCAGCTAATTCAGTTCTATGTGTAGGCTAAAGCTAGTCCTTGATCATGACTCTCAGTTCTATGTGTAGGCTAAAGCTAGTCCTTGATCATGACTCTCAGTTCTATGTGTAGGCTAAAGCTAGTCCTTGATCATGACTCTCAGTTCTATGCAGGCTAAAGCTAGTCCTTGATCATGACTCTCAGTTCCATGTGTAGGCTAAAGCTAGTCCTTGATCATGACTCTCAGTTCTATGTGTAGGCTAAAGCTAGTCCTTGATCATGACTCTCAGTTCTATGTGTAGGCTAAAGCTAGTCCATGATCATGACTCTCAGTTCTATGTGTAGGCTAAAGCTAGTCCATGATCATGACTCTCAGTTCTATGTGTAGGCTAAAGCTAGTCCATGATCATGACTCAGTTCCATGTGTAGGCTAAAGCTAGTCCTTGATCATGACTCTCAGTTCCATGTGTAGGCTAAAGCTAGTCCTTGATCATGACTCTCAGTTCTATGTAGGCTAAAGCTAGTCCTTGATCATCACTCTCAGTTCCATGTGTAGGCTAAAGCAAGTCCTTGATCATGACTCTCAGTTCAATGTGTAGGCTAAAGCTAGTCCTTGATCATGACTCTCAGTTCTGTGTGTAGGCTAAAGCTAGTCCTTGATCATGACTCTCAGTTCTATGTGTAGGCTAAAGCTAGTCCATGATCATGACTCTCAGTTCTATGTGTAGGCTAAAGCTAGTCCTTGATCATGACTCTCAGTTCAATGTGTAGGCTAAAGCTAGTCCTTGATCATGACTCTCAGCTCTGTGTAGGCTAAAGCTAGTCCTTGATCATGACTCTCAGTTCCATGTGTAGGCTAAAGCTAGTCCTTGATCATGACTCTTAGTTCTGTGTAGGCTAAAGCTAGTACTTGATCATGACTCTCAGTTCTATGTGTAGGCTAAAGCTAGTCCTTGATCATGACTCTCAGTTCTATGTGTAGGCTAAAGCTAGTCCTTGATCATGACTCCCAGTTCCATTATATTACACAAGAGACATTGGACAAAGGCGTCTTCTGTAGGGGGAGTTTTGTTAACCTTTCACGAGTATCAACCCCGTATCCGGGATCACCCCCCACCCCCCCCACACTGATTAGCATCGCTAGCATAGCTTCACAAGTAAATAGTAGCATCTAAATATCATTAAATCACAAGTCCAAGACACCAGATGAAAGATACAGATCTTGTGAATAAACCCATCATTTCTGTTTTTTAAAATGTTTTACAGGGAAGACACAATATGTAAATCTATTAGCTAACCACGTTAGCAAAATACACCATCTTTCTTTGTCCACCATTTTCTCTCTCCACCACTAGCTATCACCAATTCGGCTAAACTAAGATATTGATAGCAACAAACCAAGAAAAAAACTCATCAGATGACAGTCTGATAACATATTTATGGTATAGGATAGGTGTTGTTAGAAAAAAGTGCATATTTCAGGTAGAAATCACAGTTTACAATTGCACCGACCATCACAAATCGACTAGAATTACTAGATAGAGCAACGTGTATGACCAATTTACTCATCATAAAACATTTCATAAAAATAGACAAAGCATAGCAATGGAAAGACACAGTTCTTGTGATTTCAGACCATATTTCAGATTTTCTAAGCGTTTTTCAGCGAAAACACAATAAATCGATAAGTTAGCATACCACATGTGCAAACGTTAGTAGAGCATGAATTCAAGGCAAAGGGAGCTATAACGTTATCATCGCCAAAATATATTAATTTTTTCACTAACCTTCTCAGAATTCTTCCGATGACACTCCTGTAACATCATTTTACAACATACATATACAGTTTGTTCGAAAATGTGCATATTTAGCCATACAAAACCGTGGTTATACAATGGAAATAGTCACAACTCAAGCATCAAAATGAGGGACGTCAGCTTTCAGAGTGATCTAGTTTAATCGAAAGCTAATCATATACTTGACTAAAAAATACAGAGTTGACAGGAATCGAAAGACAAATTAGTTCTTAATGCAACCGCTGACTTACATTTTTAAAATTATCCTTACTTTTCAATACAGGGTTCGCCAAGTGAAGCTATACCAAACAAAATGGCGAAATATGCGTTTAAAATATTTCGACAGAACAACGATTTATCATATTAAATATTGCTTACTTTGAGCTGTTCTTCCATCAGATTCTTGGGCAATGTATTCTTTCTTGGGTATAATCTTCTTTTGGTCGAAAGATGTCCTTTGTCCGTCTAAATGCCCGCTAACGTTCGACCGGGACCCCGAAATGTGCCCGGTGCTTCACATAGAAATGCATCAAAATCGCACTAAACGGATATAAATTGCTATAAAACGGTTTAAATTAACTACCTTATGATGTTTCTAAGTCCTATATCGAATTAAATTACAGACGGATACATTTCAAGTTGATAACCGAGCCTGTGAAAATGGCATCCGGAGGTCCCTTCCTGCGTAAGGGCGAGCGTCGAAAGGGGGGCTACTCTCACTCCTTGGTCTTTTATAACCTCTGAGAGCTACCTAGAAGGCCCATTCCACTTCTCATTGGTTACTGACATCCAGGGGAAGGCGGGTGCAGTTCGTGTCGTTCCATAGGATATACACAGACTTTTAAAACTGATCTGAAATCAGAGCTTCGCTCTCAGACCTTTCACTGTCTGTCATGGATTTCGCTGTAGAAAGAGTTCTGGGTCACCCACAGACATCATTTCAACGTTGTATGAAACTAGAAAGTGTTTTCTATCCAATAGAATTAATAATATGCATATTGTACGAGCAAGAATTGAGTACTAGGCAGTTTAATTTGGAGACGACAAAATGCTAATTCGGAACAGCACCCCCTGTAGTCGCAAGTTAAGATACCTGACACTCGCTCTGAACATTAACATGCATTGTCTGTGGTACGGTTTTGGAAGCATAAGGACCTTATCTTTCATATCAGAGAGGGGGAAAAAACATTGATACACACCTTGATAAGGTTAGGGTTAGTGTTCCCACACGGCCACATCTCCATGTTACAGGTCTTGTTTAGGGAAAACAGACAGAAGACAAGAAGTGACCACCTGTGCTATGTAGCATGCTCTGAACACCTGTGTGTAAGCATAACTCGTGAAGTGTAGTTTCGTCAGATGGAGGCACACATAGCTGAATCAATCTCTACTAAACTGATACTGTAACTGTGTTTTTTATTTGAAGAATTCTTTCTCGCTGATGAAAGATGAGGGCCATATGTAGCGAAAGCCGTGACGTAAGCGATGATTATTGTTATTTCTAAATATTAAAACACTGAGTCAGTATTGTAGTTCACATGAGGCAGTCGTTGGCTAAGCTAACGGCTGAGAACTGTAGGGAGAAGGCAGAATGCTGCCTACAGATTTGAAAACCAGGCTTAAGCCTGCGCTGACCTTGTGTTTAGCCAAGCTGACAGCAGCTAGCTAGCATAGCTTGGTGTTAGCTGCAGCTAGCTAGCATAGCTTGGTGTTAGCTGCAGCTAGCTAGCATAGCTTGGTGTTAGCTGCAGCTAGCTACCATAGCTTGGTGTTAGCTGCAGCTGGCTATCCTAGCTAGTTGATATTTCTGTCAAATCAGTTTTTACTCAACAAGTCTTTCTGGTTAAGTCTCTAAGAGCTTTCCGCACCTGGATTGTGCAACATTTACCCATTATTATTTTCAAATTCCTCAAGCTCTGTCAAATTGGTTGTTGATCATTGCTAGACAACAATTTTCAGGTCTTGCCATAGATTTTCAAGTAAATGTAAGTAATAACTGTACCTCGGCCACTCAGGAACATTCACTGTCTTCTTGGAAAGCAACTCCAGTGTAGCTTTGGCATTGTGTTTTATATTATTGTCCTGCTAAAAGGTGAATTAATCTCCCAGAGTCTGGTGGAAAGCAGACTAAACCAGGATTTCCTCTAGGATTTTGCCTGTGCTTAGCTCAATTCTGTTTCTTTTTTATCCTGAAAAACTACCAGTCCTTAACAATTACAAGCATACCCATAACATTATGGAGCCACCACTACGCTTGAAAATATGGAGAGTGGTACTCAGTAATGTGTTGTCATGGATTTGTATTCAGGACAAAAAGTTCATTCCATTCCCACATTTTTTGCAGTATTACTTTATTGCCTTGTTGCAAAAAGGCTGCATGTTTTGAAATACGTTTTATTTTGTACAGGCTTCCTTTTCTCTCTATTAGATTAGTATTGTGTGGTAACTATATAATGTTGTTGATCCATCCTCAGTGTTCTCCTATCACAGCCATTGAACTCTGTAATTGTTTTAAAGTCCCCATTGGTCTCATGGTGAAATCCCTGAGAAGTTTCCTTCCTCTCTGGCAACTGAATTAGGAAGGACAACTGCATATTTGTTGTGACTGGGTGTATTGATACACCATCCATAGTGTAATTAATAACTTCACCATTCTTGTAGGGATATTCAATGCCTGCTTTTTTTATTTTGACCCATCTACCAATAGGTGCTCTTCTATACAAGGCATTGGAAAACTTCCCTGGTCTTTGTGGGTTGAATCTGTGTTTGAAATTCACTGCTTGACTGAGGGCCCTTACAGATCATTTGTATGTTATGGTAACCACTATTATTACACACAGTGAGTCCATGCAACTTATTACAGTATGTGACTTGTTTTAAGCACCTTTTTACTCCTGAACTTATTTAGGCTTGCCATTAAAAAAAGGGTTGAATTCTTATTGACTGAAGGCATTTCAGCTTTTCATTTTAAATGAATTTGTAAAATAACATTCCACTTTGACATTATGGGGTATTGCATGTAGGACAGTGACAAAAAAATCTCAATGTAATCCAATTTAAATTCAGGCTCTAACAGTCTTAACCCTTAAAGTCAAGGGGTGTGAAAACTTTCTTAAGGCACTGTCACGCCCTGACCATAGTTTGCTTTGTATGTTTTATGTTTTGTTTGGTCAGGGTGTGATCTGAGTGGGCATTCTATGTTGTAAGTCTGGTTTGTCTATTTCTATGTGTTTGGCCTGATATGGTTCTCAATCAGAGACAGGTGTTTTGCGTTGTCTCTGATTGGGAACCATATTTAGGTAGCCTGCTTTGTGTTGTGGGTGATTGTCTATGTGTAGTGTTTAGTGTCAGCACTATTTGTTATTTAGCTTCACGGTCGTCGTTTATTGTTTTTGTATTAGTTTTGCAAAGTGTTCTCTTTCTATTAAAAACTAGATGAACACATACCACGCTGCATATTGATCCTCCGATCCTTCAAACTTTTCCTTTTAAGGATGATGAGAAACAGGTACAGGGAGTGGACGTTTAATTAAATTGTATGCAGGTCTGTTTGAGATTCTGGCGTGCATGAGCCCCTTACTACCCAGAGAGTGGAACACCTGGTTCTCTGTGTTCTTGAACCACATGATTTGCTTACACTTTACAACAACTCTCATGAAGAGGCCATTATAAATGGTTTATAAATCAATTTGGTAGAAATGCTTAGGATGTTTAGTTTAAAAGTGCTTCATTAATGTTAACATATAAGAAAATAAAGTATTGTATGTATTAATAGCATGTTGTCACGAGAATTTTCAATCCCAATGATGATAACAATCACTATAGCTTTGACCAATTCCCCCTGTAAAGCTAGGGTTAATAAGAATTAGGCAAAGACTCAGATTCTGCAAAAGGTTTGTTGTAGTATATTCATGAGAGCTCTAAAGTCAACCAACATTTTAACAGTCTTTATAACCCCCTCTACACACACACACACACACACACACACACACACACACACACACACACACACACAGACAGGTTTATCACTTTTCTACCAGCCTTGGCAGTTTCTCGTCGTTCTCTCCTCCCTAGATTAGAGAGGCCTTGGAAGGGCCCTCCTGTTGTCAGCTTTTTCAGAGTTATCATGTGTAGTCTACCAGCCTCTGTTTTCTCCACATATTTCTCCCTCTTAACTTGTCCCACACATGTATTATTGGAATATAGTCTTATACGTTTCAGGGTGGAATTCTTTAGTCATTACTTTAAACATATAAATTCCCTTATCACATGTACACTTCATGAGTAATTATAAAATACTAACAATTATTTTTAATACTGAATGATTTTTACAGATGATTCTGTTTTAACTATGGGTGTAGGAAGAACAACAAACCAAATATCTTCTTTGGCTTGGACTGTGCTATTGTCACCCAAAGGTCATCAGATCCATTGACGAGCTGGAACAGTGTAGGGAGCATTATGAAAATCAACTGGGTCTGTGAGAACCAGACGCACAATCAACTGGGTCTGTGAGAACCAGACGCACAATCAACTGGGTCTGTGAGAACCAGACGCACAATCAACTGGGTCTGTGAGAACCAGACGCACAATCAACTGGGTCTGTGAGAACCAGACTCACAATCAACTGGGTCTGTGAGAACCAGACGCACAATCAACTGGGTCTGTGAGAACCAGACTCACAATCAACTGGGTCTGTGGGAACCAGACGCACAATCAACTGGGTCTGTGAGAACCAGACTCACAATCAACTGGGTCTGTGAGAACCAGACTCACAATCAACTGGGTCTGTGAGAACCAGACTCACAATCAACTGGGTCTGTGAGAACCAGACGCACAATCAACTGGGTCTGTGAGAACCAGACGCACAATCAACTGGGTCTGTGAGAACCAGACGCACAATCAACTGGGTCTGTGAGAACCAGACGCACAATCAACTGGGTCTGTGGGAACCAGACCCACAATCAACTGGGTCTGTGAGAACCAGACTCACAATCAACTGGGTCTGTGAGAACCAGACGCACAATCAACTGGGTCTGTGAGAACCAGACCCACAATCAACTGGGTCTGTGAGAACCAGACGCACAATCAACTGGGTCTGTGGGAACCAGACGCACAATCAACTGGGTCTGTGAGAACCAGACGCACAATCAACTGGGTCTGTGAGAACCAGACACACGTCCATGTTGAACACTAGTTGTAATGGTTATAGGTCCATGGTTAAAGAAAGAGAAGTCTGGGATTGTCCAAGTGGCTGGGTGACTGGTTGCTTTGTTGTTTGAATCCCAGATTGACCCTTTATTACGTCTATCTGATGGAGTTGTGTTTGATATTCATGTGAAGTTTTAAGCTGTTTTAGTTTTATTTGTAATTAAACTGACATTATATCAGAAATTATTATGTAATCCAGTGCACTAAACGTATAATATAAGTTAGCAGGTGTTATATTGTAGTGAATAATACATGTAAAGTCGTGGCCAAAAGTTTTGAGAATGACACAAATATTCATTTTCACAAAGTCTGCTGCCTCAGTTTGTATGATGGCAATTTGCATGTACTCCAGAATATTATGAAGAGTGATTAGATGAATTGCAATTAACTGCAGAGTCCCTCTTTGCCATGCAAATGAACTGAATCCCCCAAAAACATTTCCACTGCATTTCAGTCCTGCCACAAAAGGACAAGCTGACATCATGACAGTGATTCTCTCGTTAACACAGGTGTGAGTGTTAATGAGGACAAGGCTGGAGATCACTCTGTCATGCAGATTGAGTTCGAATAACAGACTGGAAGCTTCAAAAGGAGGGTGGTGCTTGAAATCATTGTTCTTCCTCTGTCTAACTGCAAGGAAACACGTGCCGTCATCATTGCTTTGCTCAAAAAAGAACTTCAAGGAGAGCGGTTCAATTGTTGTGAAGAAGGCTTCAGGACACCCAAGAAAGTCCAGTAAGTGCCAGGACCGTCTCCTCAAGTTGATTCAGCTGCGGGATTGGGGCACCACCAGTACAGAGCTTGCTCAGGAATGGCAGCAGGCACGTGTGAGTGCATCTGCACGCACAGTGAGGCGAAGCCTTTTGGAGGATGGGCTGGTGTCAAGAAGGACAGGAAAGAAGCCACTTCTCTCCAGGAAAAACATCAGGGACAGACTGATAGTCTGCAAAAGGTACAGGGATTGGACTGCTGAGGACTGGGGTAAAGTCATTTTCTTTGATGAATCCCCTTACCGATTGTTTGGGGCATCTGGTAAAAAAAGCTTGTCCGGAGAAGACAAGGTGAGCGCTACCATCAGTCCTGTGTTATGCCAACAGTAAAGCATCCTGAGACCATTCATGTGTGGGGTTGCTTCTCAGCCAAGGAAGTGGGCTCACTCACAATTTTGCCTAAGAACACAGCCATGAATAAAGAATGGTACCAACACATCCTCTGAGAGCAACTTCTCCCAACCATCCAGGAACAGTTTGGTGATGAACAATGCCTTTTCCAGCATGATGGAGCACCTTGCCATAAGGCAAAAGTATTAACTAAGTGGCTCGGGGAACAACACATCGATATTTTGGGTCCATGGCCAGGAAACTCCCTAGACCTTTATCCCATTGAGAACTTGTGGTCAATCCTCAAGAGGCGGGTGGACAAACAAACCCACAAATTCTGACAAACTCCAAGCAATGATTATGCAAGAATGGGCTGCCATCAGTCAGGATGTGGCCCAGAAGTTAATTTATAGCAGGCCAGGGCGGATTGCAGAGGTCTTGAAAAAGAACTGTCAACACTGCAAATATTGACACTTTGCATCAACTTCATGTAATTTTCAATAAAAGCCTTTGACACTTATGAAATGCTTGTAATTATACTTCAGTATTCCATAGTAACATCTGACAAAAATATCTAAAGACACTGAAGCAGCAAACTTTGTGGAAATTCATATTTGTGTCATTCTCAAAACTTTTGGCCACGACTGTATACCATTGTGTAATGTATTGTAGTGGATGTGGGGACTACACCCTCAACCAGCGACTGTCAAACCAACACCTTTATCGTTACACCAAGAGATATGAATCCCTTTATGAGATTGCTAGGTGTTGGGTTAAGGTCACAACAGAATAAACTCAGTATATACCAGGTTATGAGGTTGCTAGGTGTTGGGTTAAGGTCACTACAGTATAAACTCAGTATAGACCAGGTTATGAGGTTGCTAGGTGTTGGGTTAAGGTCATTACAGTATAAACTCAGTATAGACCAGGTTATGAGGTTGCTAGGTGTTGGGTTAAGGTCACTACAGTATAAACTCAGTATAGACCAGGTTATGAGGTTGCTAGGTGTTGGGTTAAGGTCACTACAGTATAAACTCAGTATAGACCAGGTTATGAGGTTGTTAGGTTAAGGTCACTACAGTATAAACTCAGTATAGACCAGGTTATGAGGTTGCTAGGTGTTGGGTAAAGGTCACTACAGTATAAACTCAGTATAGACCAGGTTATGAGGTTGCTAGGTGTTGGGATAAGGTCACTACAGTATAAACCAGGTTATAAGGTTGCTAGGTGTTGGGATAAGGTCACTACAGTATAAACTCAGTATAGACCAGGTTATAAGGTTGCTAGGTGTTGGGATAAGGTCACTACAGTATAAACTCAGTATAGACCAGGTTATAAGGTTGCTAGGTGTTGGGATAAGGTCACTACAGTATAAACTCAGTATAGACCAGGTTATGAGGTTGCTAGGTGTTGGGTTAAGGTCACTACAGTATAAACTCAGTATAGACCAGGTTATGAGGTTGCTAGGTGTTGGGTTAAGGTCACTACAGTATAAACTCAGTATAGACCAGGTTATGAGGTTGCTAGGTGTTGGGTTGAGGTCACTACAGTATAAACTCAGTATAGACCAGGTTATAAGGTTGCTAGGTGTTGGGATAAGGTCAGTACAAACACGGTTGTGGGGACTGTCTGGTAATTAGTCAAATATGACATTATTGGTGTAGAAAAAGTAAATTATCAGTAGGCAGGATGTATTATAAACATTATATTGTGAAGACATGTTTATTTAGTTAATAGCATTACACTGTACCAAAACCTGTCTAGCTGTGTGTTGAATTACCCTGGACCTAAACCTGTCTAGCTGTGTGTTGAATTACACTGCACCAAAACCTGTCTAGCTGTCTGTTGAATTACACTGCACCAAAACCTGTCTAGCTGTATGTTGAATTACACTGGACCAAAACCTGTCTAGCTGTGTGTTGAATTACCCTGGACCTAAACCTGTCTAGCTGTCTGTTGAATTACACTGGACCTAAACCTGTCTAACTGTCTGTTGAATTACACTGCACCAAAACCTGTCTAGCTGTCTGTTGAATTACCCTGGAGCAAAACCTGTCTAGCTGTCTGTTGAATTACACTGGACCTAAACCTGTCTAGCGGTCTGTTGAATTACACTGGACCAAAACCTGTCCAGCTGTCTGTTGAATTACCCTGGACCTAAACCTGACTAGCTGTCTGTGGAATTACACTGTACCAAAACCTGTCTAGCTGTATGTTGAATTACACTGCACCAAAACCTGTCCAGCTGTCTGTTGAATTACACTGGACCAAAACCTGTCCAGCTGTCTGTTGAATTACCCTGGACCTAAACCTGACTAGCTGTCTGTTGAATTACACTGGACCTAAAACTGTCTAGCTGTATGTTGAATTACACTGGACCTAAACCTGTCTAGCTGTGTGTTGAATTACCCTGGACCAAAACCTGTCTAGCTGTCTGTTGAATTACACTGGACCTAAACCTGTCTAGCTGTCTGTTGAATTACACTGGACCTAAACCTGTCTAGCTGTCTGTTGAATTACACTGGACCTAAACCTGTCTAGCTGTCTGTTGAATTACACTGGACCTAAACCTGTCTAGCTGTCTGTTGAACGTGTCTATGAATAAACATGGACCAGAACACTAGTGTGACATACAGGAAGGATTCTGGAATGTTAAGTAGAAACAGATTCTGGTTCTAGAACCTGGAGTGTATGAAGTTGAGTGTTCTGGAATGTTAAGTAGAAACAGATTCTGGTTCTAGAACCTGGAGTGTAATGAAGTTGAGTGTTCTGGAATGTTAAGTAGAAACAGATTCTGCTTCTAGAACCTGGAGTGTATGAAGTTGAGTGTTCTGGAATGCTTTAGCCAGATGTTCTGGAGGAGTGTAATGTTGATTGTGACGTCATCACACCTTGACCACAGCCTTGCCGGTGTTGTCTCCCTGTAACATGCCCATGAAGGCAGCAGGCATGTTGTTGAAACCACTGGTGATGTGTTCACTGCATCTCAGCTTGCCCTGAAAGATCAACACAAACATTTCATTCTCCCCGCCAGCATCATCACTACTGTCATCACCATCATCCTCGTCGTCATCACCGTCATATTCATCATGCTTACACAGTGTTTGACAACTGTTTTCATGGATTCACATGACTCTATAAAACTACCTTCAGAAGCAATCTTTACTGGATGGGTTTCTATAGTTACTAGTGTTGTATTAGCAGTGTTCTGCTACTAGTATTGTAATACGACACTAGTAGTAGAACACTGCTAATACAACACTAGTAATAGAACACTGCTAATACAACACTAGTAATAGAACACTGCTAATACAACACTAGTAGTAGAACACTGCTAATACAACACTAGTAATAGAACACTGCTAATACAACACTAGTAATAGAACACTGCTAATACAACACTAGTAATAGAACACTGCTAATACAACACTAGTAGTAGAACACTGCTAATACAACACTAGTAGTAGAACACTGCTAATACAACACTAGTAATAGAACACTGCTAATACAACACTAGTAATAGAACACTGCTAATACAACACTAGTAATAGAACACTGCTAATACAACACTAGTAATAGAACACTGCTAATACAACACTAGTAATAGAACACTGCTAATACAACACTAGTAATAGAACACTGCTAATACAACACTAGTAATAGAACACTGCTAATACAACACTAGTAGCAGAACACTGCTAATACAACACTAGTAGCAGAACACTGCTAATACAACACTAGTAATAGAACACTGCTAATACAACACTAGTAATAGAACACTGCTAATACAACACTGGTAATAGAACACTGCTAATACAACACTGGTAATAGAACACTGCTAATACAACACTGGTAGCAGAACACTGCTAATACAACACTGGTAGCAGAACACTGCTAATACAACACTAGTAATAGAACACTAGTAGCAGAACACTGCTAATACAACACTGGTAGCAGAACACTGCTAATACAACACTAGTAATAGAACACTGCTAATACAACACTGGTAGCAGAACACTGCTAATACAACACTAGTAATAGAACACTGCTAATACAACACTAGTAATAGAACACTAGTAGCAGAACACTGCTAATACAACACTGGTAGCAGAACACTGCTAATACAACACTAGTAATAGAACACTGCTAATACAACACTAGTAATAGAACACTAGTAGTAGAACACTGCTAATACAACACTGGTAGCAGAACACTGCTAATACAACACTGGTAGTAGAACACTGCTAATACACCACTGGTAGCAGAACACTGCTAATACAACACTGGTAGTAGAACACTAGTAGCAGAACACTGCTAATACAACACTGGTAGTAGAACACTGCTAATACACCACTAGTAGCAGAACACTGCTAATACAACACTAGTAGTAGAACACTGCTAATACAACACTAGTAGTAGAACACTGCTAATACAACACTAGTAATAGAACACTGCTAATACAACACTAGTAATAGAACACTGCTAATACAACACTAGTAATAGAACACTGCTAATACAACACTAGTAATAGAACACTGCTAATACAACACTAGTAATAGAACACTGCTAATACAACACTAGTAATAGAACACTGCTAATACAACACTAGTAATAGAACACTGCTAATACAACATTAGTAACAGAACACTGCTAATACAACACTAGTAATAGAACACTGCTAATACAACACTAGTAATAGAACACTGCTAATACAACACTAGTAATAGAACACTGCTAATACAACACTAGTAATAGAACACTGCTAATACAACACTAGTAATAGAACACTGCTAATACAACACTAGTAATAGAACACTGCTAATACAACACTAGTAGTAGAACACTGCTAATACAACACTAGTAATAGAACACTGCTAATACAACACTAGTAATAGAACACTGCTAATACAACACTAGTAATAGAACACTGCTAATACAACACTAGTAATAGAACACTGCTAATACAACACTAGTAATAGAACACTGCTAATACAACACTAGTAATAGAACACTGCTAATACAACACTAGTAATAGAACACTGCTAATACAACACTAGTAATAGAACACTGCTAATACAACACTAGTAATAGAACACTGCTAATACAACACTAGTAGCAGAACACTGCTAATACAACACTAGTAATAGAACACTGCTAATACAACACTAGTAATAGAACACTGCTAATACAACACTAGTAATATAACACTGCTAATACAACACAACACTAGTAATAGAACACTGCTAATACAACACTAGTAATAGAACACTGCTAATACAACACTAGTAGTAGAACACTGCTAATACAACACTAGTAATAGAACACTGCTAATACAACACTAGTAGTAGAACACTGCTAATACAACACTAGTAATAGAACACTGCTAATACAACACTGGTAGTAGAACACTGCTAATACACCACTGGTAGCAGAACACTGCTAATACGACACTGGTAGCAGAACACTGCTAATACGACACTAGTAATAGAACACTGCTAATACGACACTAGTAATAGAACACTGCTAATACGACACTGGTAGTAGAACACTGCTAATACAACACTAGTAATAGAACACTGCTAATACAACACTAGTAATAGAACACTGCTAATACAACACTGGTAGCAGAACACTGCTAATACAACACTAGTAATAGAACACTGCTAATACACCACGGGTAGCAGAACACTGCTAATACAACACTAGTAATAGAACACTGCTAATACACCACGGGTAGCAGAACACTGCTAATACAACACTAGTAATAGAACACTGCTAATACAACACTGGTAGCAGAACACTGCTAATACAACACTAGTAATAGAACACTGCTAATACACCACGGGTAGCAGAACACTGCAAATACAACACTAGTAATAGAACACTGCTAATACAACACTAGTAGCAGAACACTGCTAATACAACACTAGTAGCAGAACACTGCTAATACAACACTGGTAATAGAACACTGGTAATAGAACCCTGGTAATATAACACTGGTAATAGAACACTGGTAATAGAACACTGGTAATAGAACACTGGTAGTAGAACACAGCTAATACAACACTAGTAGCAGAACACTGCTAATACAACACCAGTAATAGAACACTGCTAATACAACACCAGTAATAGAACACTGCTAATACAACACTAGTAGCAGAACACTGCTAATACAACACCAGTAATAGAAGACTGCTAATACAACACTAGTAATAGAACACTGCTAATACAACACTAGTAATAGAACACTGCTAATACAACACTGGTAGCAGAACACTGCTAATACAACACTGGTAGCAGAACACTGCTAATACAACACTAGTAGTAGAACACTGCTAATACAACACTGGTAATAGAACACTGCTAATACACCACGGGTAGCAGAACACTGCTAATACACCACGGGTAGCAGAACACTGCTAATACAACACTGGTAGCAGAACACTGCTAATACGACACTGGTAGCAGAACACTGCTAATACGACACTGGTAGCAGAACACTGCTAATACGACACTGTAGCAGAACACTGCTAATACGACACTGGTAGCAGAACACTGCTAATACGACACTGGTAGCAGAACACTGCTAATACGACACTGGTAGCAGAACACTGCTAATACGACACTGGTAGCAGAACACTGCTAATACGACACTGGTAGCAGAACACTGCTAATACGACACTGGTAGCAGAACACTGCTAATACGACACTGGTAGCAGAACACTGCTAATACGACACTGGTAGCAGAACACTGCTAATACGACACTGGTAGCAGAACCCTGCTAATACGACACTGGTAGCAGAACACTGCTAATACGACACTGGTAGCAGAACACTGCTAATACGACACTGGTAGCAGAACACTGCTAATACGACACTGGTAGCAGAACACTGCTAATACGACACTGGTAGCAGAACACTGCTAATACGACACTGGTAGCAGAACACTGCTAATACGACACTGGTAGCAGAACACTGCTAATACGACACTGGTAGCAGAACACTGCTAATACGACACTGGTAGCAGAACACTGCTAATACGACACTGGTAGCAGAACACTGCTAATACGACACTGGTAGCAGAACACTGCTAATACGACACTGGTAGCAGAACACTGCTAATACGACACTGGTAGCAGAACACTGCTAATACGACACTAGTAATAGAACACTGCTAATACAACACTGGTAATAGAACACCGCTAATACAACACTAGTAATAGAACACTGCTAATACAACACTGGTAGCAGAACACTGCTAATACAACACTGGTAGCAGAACACTGCTAATACAACACTAGTAGCAGAACACTGCTAATACAACACTGGTAGCAGAACACTGCTAATACAACACTGGTAGTAGAACACTGCTAATACAACACTAGTAATAGAACACTGGTAATAGAACACTGCTAATACAACACTGGTAATAGAACACTGCTAATACAACACTAGTAATAAAACACTGGTAATAGAACACTGCTAATACGACACTAGTAATAAAACACTGGTAATAGAACACTGCTAATACGACACTGGTAGCAGAACACCGCTAATACAACACTGGTAGCAGAACACTGCTAATACAACACTAGTAATAGAACACTGCTAATACAACACTAGTAATAGAACACTGCTAATACAACACTAGTAGTAGAACACTGCTAATACAACACTAGTAATAGAACACTGCTAATACAACACTAGTAATAGAACACTGCTAATACAACACTAGTAATAGAACACTGCTAATACAACACTAGTAGTAGAACACTGCTAATACAACACTAGTAGTAGAACACTGCTAATACAACACTAGTAATAGAACACTGCTAATACAACACTAGTAATAGAACACTGCTAATACAACACTAGTAATAGAACACTGCTAATACAACACTAGTAATAGAACACTGCTAATACAACACTAGTAATAGAACACTGCTAATACAACACTAGTAATAGAACACTGCTAATACAACACTAGTAATAGAACACTGCTAATACAACACTAGTAATAGAACACTGCTAATACAACACTAGTAATAGAACACTGCTAATACAACACTAGTAATAGAACACTGCTAAAACAACACTAGTAATAGAACACTGCTAATACAACACTAGTAATAGAACACTGCTAATACAACACTAGTAATAGAACACTGCTAATACAACACTGGTAGCAGAACACTGCTAATACAACACTAGTAATAGAACACTGCTAATACAACACTAGTAATAGAACACTAGTAGCAGAACACTGCTAATACAACACTGGTAGCAGAACACTGCTAATACAACACTAGTAATAGAACACTGCTAATACAACACTAGTAATAGAACACTAGTAGTAGAACACTGCTAATACAACACTGGTAGCAGAACACTGCTAATACAACACTGGTAGTAGAACACTGCTAATACACCACTGGTAGCAGAACACTGCTAATACAACACTGGTAGTAGAACACTAGTAGCAGAACACTGCTAATACAACACTGGTAGTAGAACACTGCTAATACACCACTAGTAGTAGAACACTGCTAATACACCACTAGTAGCAGAACACTGCTAATACAACACTAGTAGTAGAACACTGCTAATACAACACTAGTAGTAGAACACTGCTAATACAACACTAGTAATAGAACACTGCTAATACAACACTAGTAATAGAACACTGCTAATACAACACTAGTAATAGAACACTGCTAATACAACACTAGTAATAGAACACTGCTAATACAACACTAGTAATAGAACACTGCTAATACAACACTAGTAATAGAACACTGCTAATACAACACTAGTAGCAGAACACTGCTAATACAACACTAGTAGCAGAACACTGCTAATACAACACTAGTAATAGAACACTGCTAATACAACACTAGTAATAGAACACTGCTAATACAACACTAGTAATATAACACTGCTAATACAACACAACACTAGTAATAGAACACTGCTAATACAACACTAGTAGCAGAACACTGCTAATACAACACTAGTAGCAGAACACTGCTAATACAACACTAGTAGCAGAACACTGCTAATACAACACTAGTAATAGAACACTGCTAATACAACACTAGTAATAGAACACTGCTAATACAACACTAGTAATAGAACACTGCTAATACAACACTAGTAATAGAACACTGCTAATACAACACTAGTAATAGAACACTGCTAATACAACACTAGTAATAGAACACTGCTAATACAACACTAGTAATAGAACACTGCTAATACAACACTAGTAACAGAACACTGCTAATACAACACTAGTAATAGAACACTGCTAATACAACACTAGTAATAGAACACTGCTAATACAACACTAGTAATATAACACTGCTAATACAACACAACACTAGTAATAGAACACTGCTAATACAACACTAGTAATAGAACACTGCTAATACAACACTAGTAATAGAACACTGCTAATACAACACTAGTAATAGAACACTGCTAATACAACACTAGTAGTAGAACACTGCTAATACAACACTAGTAATAGAACACTGCTAATACAACACTAGTAGTAGAACACTGCTAATACAACACTAGTAATAGAACACTGCTAATACAACACTGGTAGTAGAACACTGCTAATACACCACTGGTAGCAGAACACTGCTAATACGACACTGGTAGCAGAACACTGCTAATACGACACTAGTAATAGAACACTGCTAATACGACACTAGTAATAGAACACTGCTAATACGACACTGGTAGTAGAACACTGCTAATACAACACTAGTAATAGAACACTGCTAATACAACACTAGTAATAGAACACTGCTAATACAACACTGGTAGCAGAACACTGCTAATACAACACTAGTAATAGAACACTGCTAATACACCACGGGTAGCAGAACACTGCTAATACAACACTAGTAATAGAACACTGCTAATACACCACGGGTAGCAGAACACTGCTAATACAACACTAGTAATAGAACACTGCTAATACAACACTGGTAGCAGAACACTGCTAATACAACACTAGTAATAGAACACTGCTAATACACCACGGGTAGCAGAACACTGCTAATACAACACTAGTAATAGAACACTGCTAATACAACACTAGTAATAGAACACTGCTAATACAACACTAGTAGCAGAACACTGCTAATACAACACTAGTAGCAGAACACTGCAAATACAACACTGGTAATAGAACACTGCTAATACAACACTGGTAATAGAACACTGCTAATACAACACTGGTAATAGAACACTGCTAATACAACACTGGTAGTAGAACACAGCTAATACAACACTAGTAGCAGAACACTGCTAATACAACACCAGTAATAGAACACTGCTAATACAACACCAGTAATAGAACACTGCTAATACAACACTAGTAGCAGAACACTGCTAATACAACACCAGTAATAGAAGACTGCTAATACAACACTAGTAATAGAACACTGCTAATACAACACTAGTAATAGAACACTGCTAATACAACACTGGTAGCAGAACACTGCTAATACAACACTGGTAGCAGAACACTGCTAATACAACACTAGTAGCAGAACACTGCTAATACAACACTGGTAGTAGAACACTGCTAATACAACACTGGTAATAGAACACTGCTAATACACCACGGGTAGCAGAACACTGCTAATACACCACGGGTAGCAGAACACTGCTAATACGACACTGGTAGCAGAACACTGCTAATACGACACTGGTAGCAGAACACTGCTAATACGACACTGGTAGCAGAACACTACTAATACGACACTGGTAGCAGAACACTGCTAATACGACACTGGTAGCAGAACACTGCTAATACGACACTGGTAGCAGAACACTGCTAATACGACACTGGTAGCAGAACACTGCTAATACGACACTGGTAGCAGAACACTGCTAATACGACACTGGTAGCAGAACACTGCTAATACGACACTGGTAGCAGAACACTGCTAATACGACACTGGTAGCAGAACACTGCTAATACGACACTGGTAGCAGAACACTGCTAATACGACACTGGTAGCAGAACACTGCTAATACGACACTGGTAGCAGAACACTGCTAATACGACACTGGTAGCAGAACACTGCTAATACGACACTGGTAGCAGAACACTGCTAATACGACACTGGTAGCAGAACACTGCTAATACGACACTGGTAGCAGAACACTGCTAATACGACACTGGTAGCAGAACACTGCTAATACGACACTGGTAGCAGAACACTGCTAATACGACACTGGTAGCAGAACACTGCTAATACGACACTGGTAGCAGAACACTGCTAATACGACACTGGTAGCAGAACACTGCTAATACGACACTGGTAGCAGAACACTGCTAATACGACACTGGTAGCAGAACACTGCTAATACGACACTGGTAGCAGAACACTGCTAATACGACACTGGTAGCAGAACACTGCTAATACGACACTGGTAGCAGAACACTGCTAATACGACACTGGTAGCAGAACACTGCTAATACGACACTGGTAGCAGAACACTGCTAATACGACACTGGTAGCAGAACACTGCTAATACGACACTGGTAGCAGAACACTGCTAATACGACACTGGTAGCAGAACACTGCTAATACACCACTGGTAGCAGAACACTGCTAATACGACACTGGTAGCAGAACACTGCTAATACGACACTGGTAGCAGAACACTGCTAATACGACACTGGTAGCAGAACACTGCTAATACGACACTGGTAGCAGAACACTGCTAATACGACACTGGTAGCAGAACACTGCTAATACGACACTGGTAGCAGAACACTGCTAATACGACACTGGTAGCAGAACACTGCTAATACAACACTAGTAATAGAACACTGCTAATACAACACTGGTAATAGAACACCGCTAATACAACACTAGTAATAGAACACTGCTAATACAACACTAGTAGCAGAACACTGCTAATACAACACTGGTAGCAGAACACTGCTAATACAACACTAGTAGCAGAACACTGCTAATACAACACTGGTAGCAGAACACTGCTAATACAACACTGGTAGTAGAACACTGCTAATACAACACTAGTAATAGAACACTGCTAACACAACACTGGAAGTACAACACTGGTAATAGAACACTGCTAATACAACACTAGTAATAAAACACTGGTAATAGAACACTGCTAATACGACACTAGTAATAAAACACTGGTAATAGAACACTGCTAATACGACACTGGTAGCAGAACACCGCTAATACAACACTGGTAGCAGAACACTGCTAATACAACACTGGTAGTAGAACAGTGGTAATAGAAAACTGGTAATATAATCCTGGTAATATAACACTAGTAGCAGAACACTGCTAATACAACACTAGTAGCAGAACACTGCTAATACAACACTAGTAGCAGAACACTGCTAATACAACACTAGTAGCAGAACACTGCTAATACAACACTAGTAGCAGAACACTGCTAATACAACACTAGTAGCAGAACACTGCTAATACAACACTAGTAGCAGAACACTGCTAATACAACACTAGTAGCAGAACACTGCTAATACAACACTAGTAGCAGAACACTGCTAATACAACACTAGTAGCAGAACACTGCTAATACAACACTAGTAATAGAACACTAGTAGCAGAACACTGCTAATACAACACTAGTAGTAGAACACTGCTAATACAACACTAGTAGTAGAACACTGCTAATACAACACAAATAGTAGAACACTGCTAATACAACACTAGTAGCAGAACACTGCTAATACAACACTAGTAATAGAACACTGCTAATACAACACTAGTAGTAGAACACTGCTAATACAACACTAGTAATAGAACACTGCTAATACAACACTAGTAATAGAACACTGCTAATACAACACTAGTAGTAGAACACTGCTAATACAACACTAGTAATAGAACACTGCTAATACAACACTAGTAGTAGAACACTGCTAATACAACACTAGTAATAGAACACTGCTAATGCAACACTAGTAATAGAACACTGCTAATGCAACACTAGTAGCAGAACACTGCTAATACAACACTAGTAGCAGAACCCTGCTAATACAACACTAGTAATAGAACCCTGCTAATACAACACTAGTAGCAGAACACTGCTAATACACCACTGGTAGCAGAACACTGCTAATACACCACTGGTAGCAGAACACTGCTAATACACCACTGGTAGCAGAACACTGCTAATACGACACTGGTAGCAGAACACTGCTAATACGACACTGGTAGCAGAACACTGCTAATACGACACTGGTAGCAGAACACTGCTAATACGACACTGGTAGCAGAACACTGCTAATACGACACTGGTAGCAGAACAATGCTAATACGACACTGGTAGCAGAACACTGCTAATACGACACTGGTAGCAGAACACTGCTAATACGACACTGGTAGCAGAACACTGCTAATACGACACTGGTAGCAGAACACTGCTAATACGACACTGGTAGCAGAACACTGCTAATACGACACTGGTAGCAGAACACTGCTAATACGACACTGGTAGCAGAACACTGCTAATACGACACTGGTAGCAGAACACTGCTAATACGACACTGGTAGCAGAACACTGCTAATACGACACTGGTAGCAGAACACTGCTAATACGACACTGGTAGCAGAACACTGCTAATACGACACTGGTAGCAGAACACTGCTAATACGACACTGGTAGCAGAACACTGCTAATACGACACTGGTAGCAGAACACTGCTAATACGACACTGGTAGCAGAACACTGCTAATACGACACTGGTAGCAGAACACTGCTAATACGACACTGGTAGCAGAACACTGCTAATACGACACTGGTAGCAGAACACTGCTAATACGACACTGGTAGCAGAACACTGCTAATACGACACTGGTAGCAGAACACTGCTAATACGACACTGGTAGCAGAACACTGCTAATACGACACTGGTAGCAGAACACTGCTAATACGACACTGGTAGCAGAACACTGCTAATACGACCACTGGTAGCAGAACACTGCTAATACGACACTGGTAGCAGAACACTGCTAATACGACACTGGTAGCAGAACACTGCTAATACGACACTGGTAGCAGAACACTGCTAATACGACACTGGTACCAGAACACTGCTAATACGACACTGGTACCAGAACACTGCTAATACGACACTGGTAGCAGAACACTGCTAATACGACACTGGTAGCAGAACACTGCTAATATGACACTGCTAATACAACACTGGTAGCAGAGCACTGCTAATACAACACTGGTAGCAGAACACTGCTAATACGACACTCGTAGCAGAACACTGCTAATATGACACTGCTAATACAACACTGGTAGCAGAGCACTGCTAATACGACACTGGTAGCAGAACACTGCTAATACGACACTGGTAGCAGAACACTGCTAATATGACACTGCTAATACAACACTGGTAGCAGAGCACTGCTAATACAACACTGGTAGCAGAACACTGCTAATACAACACTGGTAGCAGAACACTGCTAATACAACACTGGTAATAGAACACTGCAAATACAACACTGGTAATAGAACACTGCAAATACAACACTGGTAATAGAACACTGCTAATACAACACTAGTAGCAGAACACTGCTAATACAACACTAGTAATAAAACACTGCTAATACAACACTGGTAGTAGAACACGTGTAATACAACACTTGTAATAGAACACTGGTAATATAACACTAGTAGCAGAACACTGCTAATACACCACTGGTAGCAGAACCCTGCTAATACACCACTGGTAGCAGAACCCTGCTAATACACCACTGGTAGCATAAGGTGAATGCACCAATTTGTAAGTCGCTCTGGATAAGAGCGTCTGCTAAATGACTTAAATGTAAATGTAAATGTAGCAGAACCCTGCTAATACACCACTGGTAGCAGAACCCTGCTAATACGACACTGGTAGCAGAACACTGCTAATATGACACTGCTAATACAACACTGGTAATAGAACACTGCTAATACAACACTGGTAAAAGAACACTGCAAATACAACACTGGTAATAGAACACTGCAAATACAACACTAGTAACAGAACACTGCTAATACAACCCTAGTAATAGAACACTGCTAATACAACACTAGTAGCAGAACACTGCTAATACAACACTAGTAATAGAACACTGCTAATATAACACTAGTAGCAGAACACTGCTAATATAACACTAGTAGCAGAACACTGCTAATACAACACTGGTAATAGAACACTGCTAATACAACACTGGTAATAGAACACGTGTAATACAACACTAGTAGTAGAACACATGTAATACAACACTTGTAATAGAACACTGCTAATACAAAACTAGTAGCAGAACACTGCTAATACAACACTGGTAGCAGAACACTGCAAATACAACACTAGTAATAGAACACTGCTAATACAACACTAGTAATAGAACACGTGTAATACAACACTGGTAGTAGAACACGTGTAATACAACACTAGTAGCAGAACACGTGTAATACAACACTAGTAGCAGAACACTGCTAATACAACACTAGTAGTAGAACACTGCAAATACAACACTGGTAGCAGAACACTGCTAATGCAACACTAGTAGCAGAACACTGCTAATACAACACTAGTAGTAGAACACTGGTAATAGAACACTAGTAATAGAACACTGGTAATACAACACTGGTAGTAGAACACTAGTAATAGAACACTAGTAATAGAACACTAGTAATAAAACACTGCTAATACAACACTAGTAATAGAACACTGCTAATACAACACTGGTAGCAGAACACTGCTAATACAACACTAGTAGCAGAACACTGCTAATACAACACTAGTAGTAGAACACTGCTAATACAACACTAGTAGTAGAACACTGGTAATAGAACACTAGTAATACAACACTAGTAATAGAACACTGCTAATACAACACTGGTAGCAGAACACTGCTAATACAACACTGGTAATAGAACACTGCTAATACAACACTGGTAGCAGAACACTGCTAATACAACACTAGTAGTAGAACACTGCTAATACAACACTAGTAATAGAACACTGCTAACACAACACTAGTAATAGAACACTGCTAACACAACACTAGTAATAGAACACTGCTAACACAACACTAGTAGTAGAACACTGCTAATACAACACTAGTAGCAGAACACTGCTAATACAACACTAGTAGCAGAACACTGCTAATACAACACTAGTAGCAGAACACTGCTAATACAACACTAGCAGCAGAACACTGCTAATACAACACTAGCAGCAGAACACTGCTAATACAACACTAGTAGCAGAACACTGCTAATACAACACTAGTAATAGAACACTGCTAATACAACACTAGTAGCAGAACACTGCTAATACAACACTAGTAGTAGAACACTGCTAATACAACACTAGTAGTAGAACACTGGTAATAGAACACTAGTAATACAACACTAGTAATAGAACACTGCTAATACAACACTGCTAATACAACACTGGTAGCAGAACACTGCTAATACAACACTAGTAGTAGAACACTGCTAATACAACACTAGTAATAGAACACTGCTAATACAACACTAGTAATAGAACACTGCTAATACAACACTAGTAATAGAACACTGCTAATACAACACTAGTAATAGAACACTGCTAATACAACACTAGTAATAGAACACTGCTAATACAACACTAGTAGCAGAACACTGCTAATACAACACTAGTAGCAGAACACTGGTAGTAGAACACTGGTAATAGAACACTGGTAGTAGAACACTGGTAATAGAACACTAGTAGCAGAACACTGCTAATACAACACTAGTAGTAGAACACTGCTAATACAACACTAGTAATAGAACACTGCTAACACAACACTAGTAATAGAACACTGCTAACACAACACTAGTAATAGAACACTGCTAACACAACACTAGTAATAGAACACTGCTAACACAACACTAGTAATAGAACACTGCTAATACAACACTGGTAGCAGAACACTGCTAATACAACACTGGTAGCAGAACACTGCTAATACAACACTAGTAGCAGAACACTGCTAATACAACACTAGTAGCAGAACACTGCTAATACAACACTAGTAGCAGAACACTGCTAATACAACACTAGTAGTAGAACACTGCTAATACAACACTAGTAGCAGAACACTGGTAATACAACACTGGTAATAGAAAACTGCTAATAGAACACTGGTAATAGAACACTAGTAGTAGAATACTGGTAATAGAACACTAGTAGTAGAATACTGGTAATACAACACTGGTAATAGAACACTGGTAATACAACACTAGTAGTAGAACACTGGTAATAGAACACTAGTAATACAACACTGGTAATACAACACTGGTAATAGAACACTGTTAATACAACACTAGTAATAGAACACTGTTAATACAACACTAGTAGTAGAACACTGCTAATACAACACTAGTAGTAGAACACTGGTAATAGAACACTAGTAATACAACACTAGTAACAGAACACTGCTAATACAACACTAGTAGCAGAACACTGCTAATACAACACTAGTAATAGAACACTGCTAATACAACACTAGTAATAGAACACTGCTAATACAACACTAGTAATAGAACACTGCTAATACAACACTAGTAGCAGAACACTGCTAATACAACACTAGTAATAGAACACTGCTAATATAACACTAGTAGCAGAACACTGCTAATATAACACTAGTAGCAGAACACTAATAATACAACACTAGTAGTAGAACACTGCTAATACAACACTAGTAGTAGAACACTGCTAATACAACACTAGTAGTAGAACACTGCTAATACAACACTAGTAGCAGAACACTGCTAATACAACACTAGTAATAGAACACTGTTAATAGAACACTGCTAATACAACACTAGTAGTAGAACACTGGTAATAGAACACTAGTAATAGAACACTGGTAATACAACACTGGTAGTAGAACACTGCTAATACAACACTAGTAGTAGAACACTGCTAATACAACACTAGTAGTACAACACTGGTAATACAGCACTAGTAGTACAACACTGGTAATAGAACACTAGTAGTAGAAAACTGGTAATACAACACTGGTAATACAACACTGGTAATACAACACTAGTAGTACAATACTGGTAATATAACACTAGTAGTAGAATACTGGTAATACAACACTGGTAATACAACACTGGTAATACAACACTGGTAATACAACACTGGTAATACAACACTGGTAATAGAACACTAGTAATACAACACTGGTAATAGAACACTAGTAATAAAACACTAATACTACAACACTAGTAATAGAACACTGCTAATGCAACACTGGTATAAAAAAACACTGGTAATAAAACACTGGTTATAGAATCCTGGTATTAGAATACTGGTAATAAAACACTGGTAGTAGAACAATAGTAATAGAACCCTGCTAGTAGAACCCTCTCTCTGTACCTCAGTCATCCAGGCCATCAGCCTCCTCAGTGACTGCTGGTGTTTGAGTTTCCAGCGAGCACACAGGAAGCCCTCCATCCTCAGCTGTTTGAAGATCATATGGGTGTGTACATACGGCCCTGAAATATAAATAAATACATGTCTGTGGTGCGGACAGTAGCCCTGTCTGTGGTGCGGACAGTAGACCTGTCTGTGGTGCGGACAGTATACCTGTCTGTGGTGCGGACAGTAGACCTGTCTGTGGTGCGGACAGTAGACCTGTCTGTGGTGCGGACAGTAGACCTGTCTGTGGTGCGGACAGTAGACCTGTCTGTGGTGCGGACAGTAGACCTGTCTGTGGTGCGGACAGTAGACCTGTCTGTGGTGCGGACAGTAGCCCTGTCTGTGGTGCGGACAGTAGCCCTGTCTGTGGTGCGGACAGTAGACCTGTCTGTGGTGCGGACAGTAGACCTGTCTGTGGTGCGGACAGTAGACCTGTCTGTGGTGCGGACAGTAGACCTGTCTGTGGTGCGGACAGTAGACCTGTCTGTGGTGCGGACAGTAGACCTGTCTGTGGTGCGGACAGTAGACCTGTCTGTGGTGCGGACAGTAGACCTGTCTGTGGTGCGGACAGTAGACCTGTCTGTGGTGCGGACAGTAGACCTGTCTGTGGTGCGGACAGTAGACCTGTCTGTGGTGCGGACAGTAGCCCTGTCTGTGGTGCGGACAGTAGACCTGTCTGTGGTGCGGACAGTAGCCCTGTCTGTGGTGCGGACAGTAGACCTGTCTGTGGTGCGGACAGTAGACCTGTCTGTGGTGCGGACAGTAGACCTGTCTGTGGTGCGGACAGTATACCTGTCTGTGGTGAGGACAGTATACCTGTCTGTGGTGCGGACAGTAGACCTGTCTGTGGTGCGGACAGTATACCTGTCTGTGGTGCGGACAGTATACCTGTCTGTGGTGCGGACAGTATACCTGTCTGTGGTGCGGACAGTATACCTGTCTGTGGTGCGGACAGTAGACCTGTCTGTGGTGCGGACAGTAGACCTGTCTGTGGTGCGGACAGTAGCCCTGTCTGTGGTGCGGACAGTAGACCCGTCTGTGGTGCGGACAGTAGACCCGTCTGTGGTGCGGACAGTAGACCCGTCTGTGGTGCGGACAGTATACCCGTCTGTGGTGCGGACAGTATACCCGTCTGTGGTGCGGACAGTATACCCGTCTGTGGTGCGGACAGTATACCCGTCTGTGGTGCGGACAGTATACCCGTCTGTGGTGCGGACAGTATACCCGTCTGTGGTGCGGACAGTATACCCGTCTGTGGTGCGGACAGTATACCCGTCTGTGGTGCGGACAGTATACCCGTCTGTGGTGCGGACAGTATACCCGTCTGTGGTGCGGACAGTATACCCGTCTGTGGTGCGGACAGTATACCCGTCTGTGGTGCGGACAGTATACCCGTCTGTGGTGCGGACAGTATACCCGTCTGTGGTGCGGACAGTAGCCCTGTCTGTGGTGCGGACAGTAGACCTGTCTGTGGTGCGGACAGTAGACCTGTCTGTGGTGCGGACAGTAGCCCCGTCTGTGGTGCGGACAGTAGACCCGTCTGTGGTGCGGACAGTATACCCGTCTGTGGTGCGGACAGTAGACCCGTCTGTGGTGCGGACAGTAGACCCGTCTGTGGTGCGGACAGTATACCCGTCTGTGGTGCGGACAGTATACCCGTCTGTGGTGCGGACAGTATACCCGTCTGTGGTGCGGACAGTATACCCGTCTGTGGTGCGGACAGTATACCCGTCTGTGGTGCGGACAGTATACCCGTCTGTGGTGCGGACAGTATACCCGTCTGTGGTGCGGACAGTATACCCGTCTGTGGTGCGGACAGTATACCCGTCTGTGGTGCGGACAGTATACCCGTCTGTGGTGCGGACAGTATACCCGTCTGTGGTGCGGACAGTATACCCGTCTGTGGTGCGGACAGTAGCCCTGTCTGTGGTGCGGACAGTAGACCTGTCTGTGGTGCGGACAGTATACCTGTCTGTGGTGCGGACAGTAGACCTGTCTGTGGTGCGGACAGTATACCTGTCTATGGTGTGGACAGTATACCTGTCTATGGTGTGGACAGTATACCTGTCTGTGGTGCGGACAGTATACCTGTCTGTGGTGCGGACAGTATACCTGTCTGTGGTGCGGACAGTATACCTGTCTGTGGTGCGGACAGTATACCTGTCTGTGGTGCGGACAGTATACCTGTCTGTGGTGTGGTGTCGTTGTACATGGAGATGCTTCCACACACAGCTATTCTGCCGAACTCTCTCATCTGAGGCATCACTACACTGGAGAACTTCCCACCAACCTGAACAGAGAGAGAGAGAGAGAGAGAGATTGAGCTTTGACACACACACAAATGTCCATACACACGCCTGTCCACACACACAAATAGTGTGTGTGTGCAGTGACCTCACATTCTCAAAGTAGCAGTCGTATCCGTGTGGCGCGGCCTCCCTGAGTGATTCCTCCAGAGAGGTGGCAGTCTTGTAGTTGAAGACCTGGTCAAAACCCAGCTCCTTTAGATAGGACACCTTGGAATCTGTCCCAGCACAGCCCACCACTCTGCAGCCCTGAGGGAGGGAGGGAGGGAGGGAGGGAGGGAGGGAGGGAGGGAGGGAGGGAGGGAGGGAGGGAGGGACAGACACTGACTCACTATACATTATGAAAGTCACTGGTAACACACAGAGACACATGGAATATAGAACACAACTTGTCCTCATCTTCAGGAAGTAACTAACACTGTGGAGACGTTGTGGGAACGCTCTGGAAACGTTGGGGGAATGTTGTACCTTGATCTTGGCGATCTGTCCCACCACTGAGCCCACGGCCCCTGCTGCAGCGTTCACCAGAAGAGTCTCCCCCTTCTTTATCTCACACACCTCCTCTAGTCCATACAGAGCTGTCAAACTAGAGAGATATCATCATCACTATTATAACTGTATATCACACACCTCAACCACACAGGGCAGTCTGCATATCTATCTATCTATCAAGAGAGATCCATCCATCCATCCTACCCAGGCATGCCGATGGCCCCCAGGGCCAGGGAGAGGGGGATGTCCTGGGGCCAGTCGGGCAGCACAGGGGTCAGCTCTGCCCCATCACACACCCAGTGACTCCTCCATCCACAATCACTGACCACATGGCAGCCAACCGGGAAGCTGGGGTTATAGCTCTGGATCACCCTGGAGAGAGGGGGGGAGAGCGAGAGAGAGGGAGAGAGAGAGAAAGGTGAGTGTGTGTCAACATGAGTGTCAGTCAGTCTATAGTGTGTCAACATGAGTCTCAGTCAGTCTATAGTGTGTCAACATGACTGTCAGTCAGTCTATAGTGTGTCAACATGAGTGTCAGTCAGTCTATAGTGTGTCAACATGAGTCTCAGTCAGTCTATAGTGTGTCAACATGAGTCTCAGTCAGTCTATAGTGTGTCAACATGAGTGTCAGTCAGTCTATAGTGTGTCAACATGACTGTCAGTCAGTCTATAGTGTGTCAACATGAGTCTCAGTCAGTCTATAGTGTGTCAACATGAGTGTCAGTCAGTCTATAGTGTGTCAACATGAGTGTCAGTCAGTCTATAGTGTGTCAACATGAGTGTCAGTCAGTCTATAGTGTGTCAACATGAGTCTCAGTCAGTCTATAGTGTGTCAACATGAGTGTCAGTCAGTCTATAGTGTGTCAACATGAGTGTCAGTCAGTCTATAGTGTGTCAACATGAGTCTCAGTCAGTCTATAGTGTGTCAACACGAGTGTCAGTCAGTCTATAGTGTGTCAACATGAGTCTCAGTCAGTCTATAGTGTGTCAACATGAGTCTCAGTCAGTCTGTAGTGTGTCGACATGAGTCTCAGTTAGTCTATAGTTTGTCAACATGAGTCTCAGTCAGTCTATAGTGTGTCAGTCAGTCTATAGTGTGTCAACATGACTGTCAGTCAGTCTATAGTGTGTCAACATGACTGTCAGTCAGTCTATAGTGTGTCAGTCAACATGAGTGTCAGTCAGTCTATAATGTGTTTGCATCCACATGCCCGCCTCCCTCCCCCATAATGTGCCCTTACTTGGCAACTTGGGACCCAATCATCACGTCTCCCTCCTTCATCATCGTCTGGCTGTAGGGTCTCATGTAAGGATCCACACTGAGGAACACAGCCTCCAACAGCACCTGAACAGTGGTCTATTCATTAGTACACACCGTAGCAAAACATTTTGCAACTGAAAATATTTTGCTACATAAATGTATAATTTGTTAAGGGGTATATTCATTAGTGGACACCGTTTTGCAAAGAAAACACGTGTTTTTTGTTGGAAAAATTCTGATTAGTCCCAACCCGTTTCGGCCCAGATAACCTGTTTCTAGTACAAATGTATTAACCACAGGTTATCAAGTCATTTCACATGCCATGGAACATGTTAGAAATGCAAAAGGAACGTGTTCATTTTGTGTGAAGTTCCCGGTAGGGCTTCAGTACGTGTCCAAGACCATTTTCCCCTCTGGGACATTAAAGGGCAATTCCGCCACTTTTCAACTTCATATTCTTTATCTCCAGCCCCAATCCAGTGTCTACATGTGAAAACAGTGTGTTTCTGTGATCCTTGGTTAAAAAGAGAAGAAGGTCCTCAAAAAGTATTCTCTGTGACGTCACAGGGTAGAATTAAAACAGTGATTTCTTGCTCCCCGCGTCACCGCAAAATCTCAGTGTTAGATAAACACTGTTTTTAAAAATATTTTAACTTTTGATGATGTCATCAAGTAGAACCTTTTTAAAGTTATATATTTTTTCTACAAAACATAGAAATGCAACATTTCCACATATGTGGACACTGGTATTGTGCTGCATATGATGAAGATACGGTTGGAAAAGGGTGGAATTGCCCTTCAAAGTCTATCCTATCCTCACCTGTCCATTCTTGGGCTGTGGCAGCGTCTCCTCCCTCAGATGGAAGTCACTAGCCTTGGGGAAACCCTGGAAGTGCTGGCGTAACGTCCAAGCCTTGGACACAACCATGGTGCTCTGCTCCTCTGGTCTAAAACAGTAGATCTGTAGAGACGGGCTGGAGGGAAGAGGATGAGGAGACAGCGGTATGAGTGTATGAGAGAGACAGAGGTATGAGAGAGACAGATGTATGAGAGAGACAGAGGTATGAGTGTATGAGAGAGACAGAGTTATGAGTGTATGAGAGAGACAGAGGTATGAGAGAGACAGATGTATGACTGTATGAGAGACAGAGGGAGATATAGAACATGTGTTGTGTGTCTTCGGTTGAAATCACAGCGTAAATATTTGCATTCCTTTGTGCATATGCTAATAAATCCTATCACAGCTATGTTTACTCAGGGCAGGTCATGAAAACGACTTTGTCCCAATGTTTTCTCAGGGCAGGTCTTGAAAACTATTGTTTAGGCATGTTTACTCAGGGCAGGTCATGAAAACTATTGTTATGACATAAAAACAGATTAAGCTACTTTGGGTTGGGAGCAAAAATACATTTTCATTCTCTACTGCAAGATATTGGACAATAAAGTATTATTCTTGTAATTCAAATGATTCTACTTCTTTACCTGAGTATGCTGATTACTGCAGCATAAAACTCAGGGGCGCAACTTTTGGTTTTAGAAGTGGGGGGGATAACAATAAATATATTATTAACAGCCTACCCGACCGCTTGGAGGCGTCCGCATGGTCCTAAAGCACACATTTGCCTCGTTTTGTATCACATTCCAATGATAAAACTGGGGCGGACAAAATTGAAATTTCTGCATGCCCCCTGTCCGTCCCACGTCCCCAGTGAAAGTTGCGCCCCTGATAAAACTGAAGTATGTCCAGCTATCCTAGTCTTCACACTCTACATTTTATTTTCTGATTGAACATTTATTTAACTAGGCAAGTCAGTTAAGAACAAATTCTTATTTACGATGACGGCCTACCCCGGACAATGCTGGGCCAATTGTGCGGCGCCCAATCACAGCCTGATGTGATATAGCCTGGATTTGAACCAGAGACTGTAGTGACACCTCTTGCACTGAGATGCAGTGCCTCAGACCACTGCACCACTCGGCAGCCCATGTACATCAAGTACATTCCTTACCTAGCTATATTTCACTGTGTAAAGATGATTAAATATTGTCATCTATGTTTTCCATTCAAGTATTTGGTAATTGAATGGAATAGACATCTAAGCACTGCCACTGTGGATTTCCGAAAGCTTCATTTCAGCTACTTTGCAACAGTGTTGCTATGGGTTACTTTATAGGTGGCAGTAACGACTTTCATCTCGACTGTCCACTAGATACAGAGAAATGACACCACCAGCAATGAACACCCCAGCTTTGCTTTATCTTGGCCAGGTCGCAGTTGCAAATGAGAACTTGTTATCAACTAGCCTACCTGGTTAAATAAAGGTGAAATAAATCAAATTATAAATAAAAAAATAAAGCAGCCGTTCAGAATTAAATGTAGTTGTGATGAATGAGCTTTTATGGAATGCAATATATGCACGTGTTCAGACAAGACAACTCAACCCAAGGCTGGTCCCAGATCTGTTTGTTTGCCAACTGTAGCCAACATGCAACCAACTCCTATTCCTATAGTCGTTGTCTGTGGTTGAAGTTTAATTATTGGTTTGAAACAGACGACCAAACTATTCTATGCTAGCCGTTATGCTTAATGTTAAACTGATCAATATGTGTTGTTAATTCAACGTTTCTCAGGCGTCAACATGCGGAATAGACCTACTTCAGCAACAACAACAAAAAGGCGAGGAGCGGAGGAACCCGCCCGTGGGCTACATGCGTGCTGGTAAGCATCTCATCCAAGCAGCCAGATAACGGAATGGGACTAGTCCTACTTTTAACTAAAACGAATCCTCACTCGTACGATATCCGTTAGTAAACGCGTATTTACGCCACCGCGAAATCGACTGAATGAGTGTAGGCCAACGTCTCCTAAACGCGGAACTTGTAAATTCGATAAACATTTGTACTAGACAAACACTGAATATTAAGGTAGAAAGTGTGGATATGTCTGTTTACTTTACCGTTTGGTCCGTGCGTGCGCGTCTGCTATTTCAGTTCAGGCTCGCCCACGGCTGCTGGAGAAAGTTGGCTTGTCGGTGGATCTCAGGATTGGGTATAGTAACCGATCTGTCGTAGTGTCCGGAAGGGAACTGTGGGCTTTGTCACTGGCATTGGAGTTATAACGTTGCCTAACCTTTCACCCTAATATTTCCTCACCGACCGAAAAAGCGGAATCATTGAACAGTGGCACGCTCTGCAGTGACAGAAGTTGTAGCCTAATGCTACGTTCATAACCAAGTGGAAAGGTAGTATTTGCCATGTACGACTGGGGGGGAAATCCTCTTGAACGTCCCCTCCAACTGGTAATTACTAGAGGAAAACACGTCTATCATCCCGGAGCTCAGACTTCTCCCACATGCTGACCTTTGTCGTCATCTACTAAGAAAATTACTTCCAGAACAGCATTTTCTGCAGTTAAGTGCAACAAAACTTTATTTATAAAAAGTAATCTATTAATATGGTTTTGTAACACTATAATTTGTTTACAAGCATGTCCATGGTTGATGTCCATGGTTGATGCAGCTTGTTGGCTTTTAGCCAGTTGCAGTTTCTCAAAGAGTTCAAAGCATATGAATGCATTCAACTGGTATTATGACTTCACAACTGGTACTTACCACCTTGCCACTTTGCTGTGAATGCAGCATTACTCCGTCAATTTATGCTGCATTCATAAACACGTGGGAATGTGGTTATTACTAGAGGTGTGCCGATTAGTCGGACAAACAAGTATAGTGAAGGAAATGAGCAATTCTCTTGATACGATTATGATCCGAGTATTCTTTTTATTATCCGTGATCGGAAACGCATCTTTCTCATGTCAGTCAGTCAAGTGAGGTGCTGCTACATCATCTAAATAGCTCAACTGGCTAGTTTGCCTGTCTGTAAGGAGAAGGGTGGGCTGTATATTGATCCTGCTGCACTGATTGGACAGAGTAAAGCTGTATGTCTCTGTCCACTCGCTTCATAATTTCACCCGATCACTTTCACTTCTGTTTCGGTGTGATCATTCACGTTAGCCTGCTGCTATGATAAATCACATGGCAAGGACGTTTGCTATCAAGCATCAATGTGCTTTATATCTAACAAACGGGTGAGGGTAGGGGAAAAAGATGAAACGCCAACTCGCATTCTGACTGATAGCAAAATGTCTGCCCACAGCAAGTTGAGGACACACAGACACAGGTCAAACACACACACCCCCCGCAGCTCCTACTCTGCAGGTTGTTTGGTCTATAAATGTGCAGGGAGATAGGTATTTGCCAACATCCCCATGTTAAAACATTGACGTTTTTTACAAGCACGAGTATCATCCGATCCAACTATCAACTGTCAATGTACAGATATGATTACGAATACGAGTATGGATAGGCACACCCCTAGTAATTACCAGTTGTGAAGTCGTAAATACCATTTGAATGCATTCACATGCTTTGACCTCATTGAGAAAGTTAAGATAAGATAAGTTAATGGCCAACAAGCTGCTAGGTAATATTTAACTAGGCAAGTCAGTTAAGAACAAATTATTATTTACAATGACTGCCTACACCGGCCAAACTCAGACGACGCTAGGGTAAGCTAAGCTAATTGTGCCCCGCCCTATGGGACACCCAATCACAGCCAGTTGTGATACAACCTGGATTCGAACCAGGGTGCCTGTAGTGAGGCAGTGCCTTAGACCGCTGCGCCAACTTGGAAGTCCAAGAGTATACCAATTAGTGTTCATAAAACATATTAATAGATTGTTTTTTATAAATAATGTTTTGTTGTTCAATTTAACTGCCTAAAATGCTCTTATCGAGATCATTTCCTTAGTAGGTGACATCAGAGGTCAACATGTGGGAGAAGTTGGAGCTCAGGGATTTCCCACTAGTAATTACGAGTTTAAGGGTAATTAAAGTGGATTTTTCCACGTCGTATGTGGTCAATATCACCTTCCCACTTGGGTATGAAGGCAGCATAACATTAAACAACATTAGTGTGCCCTAGAAATAGTATGCCAAATTCATGATATTGATTTACATTTGGATATTGTCTTTTTTATTTAAATGTTTATTATTAATATCACACATTAAGGCATACTATTTATAGGGATATTGGCAGCATATTGTAGGAATTGTTTCATTTTATTCGTCCACCTCAACATGAATCGATTAATCACTTATTTTTCTTAGTAGCTGATAGTCACAGGCCTAGCTCTGGTCCAGGGCGTTAGTGCGCGTTTCACTTCAAAGATAACGCTTTGGACACACCGACTGTACACTGCGCAAAATAGTATGCTGCGTCATCTAGATATGTGTGCAACAAAAGTTCAACATTCTCCTTATGTTACCATTTCTGTCAACCCGTTTACGCATACAGTTTGACGTATACGTTCGATAAATCCAACGTATAAACCACACAAAACGTACAGCAACAGCCTCTGCAACGCGATTGTGCAGGGCAACGCAGCGTTCCATTGGAAATTAATTTACTTCTGGTAACCCAAAACGTCCACAGTCAGTGTAAGATATAAGAGAAAGCGCACTAACGCTCTGGGCCATAGCTATGGAAGGAGGAACTGAAGTGCAAGCTCCAATCTATTTCGGCAGGTGGCGACAATAGTCCAGACAAAGTATCAAGGATTTTCTACACACCCATACAACAAGGCTTTTGCACTATTATTACCAATACAGCATACATGATCTAAACTGACCTATTATATTACCACTACAGCATACATGGTCTATAGTGACCTATTATATTACCACTACAGCATACATGATCTAAACTGACCTATTATATTACCACTACAGCATAAATGGTCTAAACTGACCTATTATATTACCACTACAGCATACATGGTCTATAGTGACCTATTATATTACCACTACAGCATACATGATCTAAACTGACCTATTATATTACCACTACAGCATACATGATCTAAACTGACCTATTATATTACCACTACAGCATAAATGGTCTAAACTGACCTATTATATTACCACTACAGCATACATGGTCTATAGTGACCTATTATATTACCAGTACAGCATACATGGTCTACTGACCTATTATATTACCAGTACAGCATACATGGTCTATAGTGACCTATTATATTACCAGTACAGCATACATGGTCTATAGTGACCTATTATATTACCAGTACAGCATACATGGTCTATAGTGACCTATTATATTACCACTACAGCATACATGGTCTATAGTGACCTATTATATTACTACTACAGCATACATGGTCTATAGTGACCTATTATATTACCAGTACAGCATACATGGTCTATAGTGACCTATTATATTACCAGTACAGCATACATGGTCTATAGTGACCTATTATATTACCAGTACAGCATACATGGTCTATAGTGACCTATTATATTACCAGTACAGCATACATGGTCTACTGACCTATTATATTACCACTACAGCATACATGGTCTATAGTGACCTATTATATTACCAGTACAGCATACATGGTCTATAGTGACCTATTATATTACCACTACAGCATACATGGTCTATAGTGACCTATTATATTACCAGTACAGCATACATGGTCTATAGTGACCTATTATATTACCAGTACAGCATACATGGTCTACTGACCTATTATATTACCACTACAGCATACATGGTCTATAGTGACCTATTATATTACCAGTACAGCATACATGGTCTACTGACCTATTATATTACCAGTACAGCATACATGGTCTATAGTGACCTATTATATTACCACTACAGCATACATGGTCTATAGTGACCTATTATATTACCAGTACAGCATACATGGTCTATAGTGACCTATTATATTACCAGTACAGCATACATGGTCTATACTGACCTATTATATTACCAGTACAGCATACATGGTCTATAGTGACCTATTATATTACCAGTACAGCATACATGGTCTATAGTGGCCTATTATATTACCACTACAGCATACATGGTCTATAGTGACCTATTATATTACTACTACAGCATACATGGTCTATAGTGACCTATTATATTACTACTACAGCATACATGGTCTATAGTGACCTATTATATTACTACTACAGCATACATGGTCTATAGTGACCTATTATATTACTACTACAGCATACATGGTCTATAGTGACCTATTATATTACTACTACAGCATACATGGTCTATAGTGGCCTATTATATTACCACTACAGCATACATGGTCTATAGTGACCTATTATATTACTACTACAGCATACATGGTCTATAGTGACCTATTATATTACCAGTACAGCATACATGGTCTACTGACCTATTATATTACCAGTACAGCATACATGGTCTATAGTGACCTATTATATTACTACTACAGCATACATGGTCTATAGTGACCTATTATATTACCAGTACAGCATACATGGTCTATAGTGACCTATTATATTACCAGTACAGCATACATGGTCTACTGACCTATTATATTACCAGTACAGCATACATGGTCTATAGTGATCTATTATATTACCAGTACAGCATACATGGTCTATAGTGACCTATTATATTACCAGTACAGCATACATGGTCTACTGACCTATTATATTACCACTACAGCATACATGGTCTATACTGACCTATTATATTACCATTACAACATACATGGTCTATACTGGCTGGTTTCTTTGCTAATACATCAGGATTTCTATTACTTAAGCTGCTTCACCAGTCCACTTAACTCCATAACAGTTTCTGATAATATAATGTTGGGATTTCATTACAAAATAAAACATAATTTAGTCACATTGGATATTCAAATGAGAACTTTAGGCTGTTTATGTCACCGGCTGGGTTTTGAACCCGGGTCATATGTGCAAGAACAGACTGTGTTAGCCCACCATGCTAAGATAAGGGTCAAGTTACCTATGTTTTTTACCCCCAATCACTTTGCAAAATTTTCACAAGAATGAGCTTAACACAAAAATCTAAAACAGATCATCAAAATGTCTCATGTTTCAAAACTCTAAACACATAGTTACAATGTGGACGTTGTCTTCTCGCACATCCAGTGGATATTCGTTGTGCATGGTACGTCGTTCCAACTCTTTAGTGGGTCTGATACCATCTTTGAGAGATGAGCGCAGTCTTCACCCTGATTTGCATCATTTGGTTCCCCATCCCTCCAATACCTATAAACAAGACAACAAAATAGATGGCAAAAAGTAATTAAAAAAGCAATCAAACAGGCTACAGCACAGATAGACGGTAAAAAGTCACATGGAACACCACAGGGAAACAGAAGGTAAAAAGATATCAAACACATACATATGACATTTACATTTTAGTCATTTAGCAGGCACTCTTACCCAGAGAGACTTACAGTTGGTGCATTAATCTTAATAACCTGTTTGGGCTAGGGGGCAGCATTTTCACTTTTGGATGAAAAGCGTGCCCAGAGTAAACTGCCTGCTACTCAGTCGCAGATGCTAATATATGCATATTATTAGTAGTATTGGATAGAAAACACTCTGTTTCTAAAACTATTTGAATGATGTCTGTGAGTATAACAGAACTCATATGGCAGGCAAAAACCTGAGAAAAAAATCCAACCAGGAAGTGGGACATCTGAGGTTTGTAGTTTTTCAACTCAGCCCCTATTGAAGATACAGTGGGATATTGGTCATGTTGCACTTCCTAAGGCTTCCACTAGATGTCAACTGTCTTTAGAATGTTGTTTGATGCTTCTACTATGAAGGGGGGCTCAATGAGAGGGGAATGAGTCAGGTGTCTGGCAGAGTGCCTTGGGCTCGTGACGCGCGGTCATGTGAGAGCGAGCTCTGTTCCATTGCTTTTCTACAGACAAAGGAATTCTACGGTTGGAACATTATTGAAGATTTATGTTAAACACATCCTAAAGATTGATTCTATACATCGAAGCAACACTGATTGACAATAAATTCCACATGCTGTTGTGCAAATGGAATAGACAAAAGGTGGAAATTATAGGCAATTAGCAAGACACCCCCAAAAAAGGAGTGATTCTGCAGGTGGTGACCACAGACAACTTCTCAGTTCCTATGCTTCCTGGCTAATGTTTTGGTCACTTTTGAATGCTGGCGGTGCTCTCACTCTAGTGGTAGCATGAGACGGAGTCTACAACCCACACAAGTGGCTCAGGTAGTGCAGCTCATCCAGGATGGCACATCAATGCGAGCTGTGGCAAGAAGGTTTGCTGTGTCTGTCAGCATAGTGTCCAGAGCATGGACGCGCTACCAGGAGACAGGCCAGTACATCAGAAGACGTGGAGGAGGCCGTAGGAGGGCAACAACCCAGCAGCAGGACCGCTACCTCCGCCTTTGTGCCAGGAGGTGCACTGCCAGAGCCCTGCAAAATGACCTCCAGCAGGCCACAAATGTGCATGTGTCTGCTCAAACGGTCAGAAACAGACTATATGAGGGTGGTATGAGGGCCCGACGTCCACAGGTGGGGGTTGTGCTTACAGCCCAGCACCGTGCAGGACGTTTGGCATTTGCCAGAGAACACCAAGATTGGCAAATTCGCCACTGGCGCCCTGTGCTCTTCACAGATGAAAGCAGGTTCACACTGAGCACATGTGACAGACATGACAGAGTCTGGAGACGCCGTGGAGAACGTTCTGCTGCCTGTAACATCCTCCAGCATGACCGGTTTGGCGGTGGGTCAGTCATGGTGTGGGGTGGCATTTCTTTGTGGGGCCGCACAGCCCGCACCGCCAGCATTCAAAAGTGACCAAAACATCAGCCAGGAAGCATAGGAACTGAGAAGTGGTCTGTGGTCACCACCTGCAGAATCACTCCTTTTTGGGGTGTCTTGCTAATTGCCTATAATTTCCACCTTTTGTCTATTCCATTTGCACAACAGCATGTGAAATGTATTGTCAATCAGTGTTGCTTCCTAAGTGGACTGTTTGATTTCATAGAAGTGTGATTGACTTGGAGTTACATTGTGTTGTTTAAGTGTTCCCTTTATTTTTTTGAGCAGTGTATATGTCATATGTCACAATACGTCAGTGGTAATGAGTCAGTGACTAAGATTACCTTGTCTAAACAACCTATTTAATCAGTAAATTAATGTTTTGTAACTGCAGCAGAGAGCATGATTTAAAAGAAATGCCCTGACTGACTAGAAACTGACTTGCTCAGATCCCCCCACCCCCCCTCCTTCTAGTCAGTGAGGGGATTCTTGTAAATCATGCTCTCTGCTAGAGTTACATAATGAGTTACTGATTAGTTACTGATTTAAATGGGTTGTTTTCCCAAGGTCATTTTAGGTGACTCAAACTAACATAGAAAAAATATTCATGAGATTAGCCACAAAAAAATGGAATTGAATTCGTACGTATCATACGTATTGCAAATTTGTAACATATCATATATATTGCATTTCGTAACATATCATATGAAATGGATGATGGATATCCACAAATTAATACATACCATACGTAATGTAACATATCATACTAAATGGAGTGCCTTGGATTTACATACAGAATAATACCAAATGCTCTGACACCAGGTTAAGATGTCAGAATACAGATATGATGTCATTGTTTTAACACTATAAGCACAGTTTTTTTAACAACGGCGCACAACATGGTTCAATGTGCCAATAAATCAGCACAATCTACTTTTTAGGTTTTTTAAATCGCAGCCGTCTGGGAGCTAGAATATGGATCATCCATACTTTGCTAATGCAGATACAAAACAGAGTAAAGGAGAACAAGCTAGATATGGAAAACTTAGCAAACGAGGCATTTGTGGTAAATGCATGGAGGCTGCCATCTTTATGCATGTCTGCTAATAAGGAATTCTATTAGATTTTTTATTTTACATTCAGTCACATTCAGATTGACATCTCTTTTTCAAGTGAGCCCAGGCCAAGAAACCAGAATACATATAGTTACACAACACATCATAAAACAGTTAAAACAGTGTCAAGTGCATAGGGGAGTTTAAAAGAGCAGGTTTAAAAACGTAAAACCTGTGGTCAACAGCCCTACAATCTGGGATTTAAATTCATCAATCAGAATAAAATGATCTAGTTTTAAGTCCTTTTCCAAAGTGTTTCAAGATGATGGGGCAGCAAAGTCAATCTTAACAAACTCAGTAATTGAGTTGGGAACAGTTCCATGGGAGAATCTCAATAGCATACTCCTTGCGTCCTCTCCGATTCCTTCCTACTACTCAAACCCCATTGCATGAGAATGCCAGAATGCCCTCTGACCTTCTCCTCCAATGGGTTTTGAGAAAGAGGCAAGGATGGGAGAGATTCTTCCCATGACTCTGTAGAATATACACTACATGACCAAAAGTATGTGGACACCGGCTCGTCGAAAATCTCATTCCAAAATCATGGGTATTAATATGGAGTTGGTTCCCCACTTTGCTGCTAAAACAGCCTCCACTCTTCTGGGAAGGCTTTCCATTAGATGTTGGAACATTGCTGCAGGGACTTCCATTCAGCCACAAGAGCATTAGTGAGTTTGGGCACTGATGTTGGGTGATTAGGTCTGGCTTGCATTTGGTGTTCCAATACATAACAAAGTTATTCAATGAGGTTGAGGTCAGGACTCTGTGCAGGCCAGTTAAGTTCTTCCACACCAATCTCGACAAACCATTTCTGTATGGACCTCGCTTTGTGCACGGGGCATTGTCATGCTGAAACAGGAGAAGGCCTTCCCCAAACTGTTAATTTCCCTTCACTGGAACTAAGGGGCACAAACAATGAAAAACTGCCCAGACAATTATTTATCCTCCACCAAACTTTACAATTGGCACTATGCACTGGGGCAGGTAGCGTTCTCCTGGCATCCACAAAACCCAGATTCTTCTGTCGGACTGCCAGACGGTGAAGCGTGATTCATCACTCCAGAGAACACGTTTCCACTGCTCAAATGAGTCCAATGGCAGAGAGCTTTACACCACTCAGCCGACACTTGGCTGCACATGTTGATCTTGCTACGTGTTTCAGCACTCGGCGGTCCCGTTTTGTGAGCTTGTGTGGTCTACCAAATCACGGCTGAGCCGTTGTTGCTCCTAGACGTTTCCACTTCATAATAACAGCACTTACAGTTGACCGGGCAGCTCTAGCAGGGCAGAAAATTGATAAACTGACATGTTGGAAAGGTGGCATCCTATGACAGTGCCACGTTGAAAGTTACTGAGCTCTTCAGTAAGGTCATTCTACTGCCAATGTTTGTCTATGGAGATTGAATGGCTGTGTGCTCGATTTTATACACCTGTCAGCAACGGGTGTGGCTGAAATAGTCAAATCCACTGATTTGATGTGGTGTCCACATACTTTTCTATGTTAAGTGTATATACAGTGCATTTTCCTCCAGACGTGACGCTTGGCATTCAGGCCTTAGAGTTCAATCTTGGTTTCATCAAACCAGATAATCTTGTTTCTCATGGTCTGAGGGTCCTTTAGGTGCCTCTTGGCAAACTCCAAGTGGGCTGTCATGTGCCTTTTACTGAGTAGTGGCTTCTGTCTGGCCACTCTACCATAAAGGCCTGATTGGTGCTGCTGCAGAGATGATTGTCCTTCTGAAAGGTTCTCCCATCTCCACAGAGGAACTCTGGAGCTCTGTCAGAGTGACCATCGGGTTCTTGGTCACCTCTCTGATCAAGGCCCTTCTCCACCAATTGCTCAGTTTGGCAAGGCGGCCAGCTCTAGGAAGAGTTTGGTGGTTCCAAACTTCTTCCATTTAAGAATGATGGAGGCCACTGTGTTCTTGGGGACCTTCAATGCTGCAGACATTTTTTGTGCATCGACACAATCCTGTCTCAGAGCTCTACGGACAATTCCTTCGACCACATGGCTTGGTTTTTACTCTGACATGCACTGTCAACTGTGGGACCTTATATAGACATGTTATAGAAACATCTCAAGGATGATCAATGGAAACAGAATACACCTGAGCTCAATTTCGAGACTCAGCAAAGGGTCTGAATACTTATGTAAATAATGTATTTCTGTTTTTTTTTTTATACAAAAATGTATAAAAACCTGTTTTCACTTTATCATTATGGGGTATTGTGTGCAGATTGAGGAATAAATATAATTCAATCAATTTTAGAACAAGGCTGTAACATCACAAAATGTGGAAAAAGGGATGGGGTCTGAATACTTTCCGAATGCACTTTACATGGGACTGAACTAGACTATAAGTGATTTTGTTTGTTGGTAAAATTAAAAGAGAAGAGTCTCGAGTCAAGTCCCTCAAGTAATAATGGGCAAGTCTCAGGTTCCTGAGCTCAGGTCAAGTCACAAGTCCCTAATATTGGGTTTTGAATGCAATTTTTAAATGTAGGTTATATTTTCTGTTTTCCTTGCAGTAGGACTACTAGTACCAGTGGCGGTTCTAGCTTGTACGGCTCCCTGGGCGAACCCCCACTTCAGCGTGCCCCCAAAAGCACCATTCTGCACTAAATGCAATTTTATTCACCCCAAAAGACTCAATATATCACAAAAGATACAAAATATTAGCATAATATAGACCTCTTTTAAGTTAGCCTACAGCGTTGGAAATTCCCCTTACTGAGCTCAGGACCTAGTCAACAGAATCACAGAAAACCTTTATGATGTCACCTCAATGAAAGTTAACCAACTTATAAAGAATACTATAAAGAATTGACATAGCTGCATAACTTTATCTTTTGTGTGTTTCTCATCTTCTTCTTTCCTCTTTTTCCTAAACTGGGCACCTGATGGCTTAGACCTTTTCTTATCCATTTGTGTTGATTTGGCACGCGAGCATCAATACATTACCCATCCCCCAACACTGTCAACCAAGAGTCAAGACTACATTACCCATCCCCCAACACTGTCAACCAAGAGTCAAGACTACATTACCCATACCCCAACACTGTCAACCAAGAGTCAAGACTAAACCAATTCACCTTGGTGGTTTGCAGACTGGTTTTATATTATTCTTAACGATTTCGCACAAACCAGAAAAAAATGCAACAATATGTCTGTGAATCTATATATTCACAGCATTATGAATAAATTGTGGTTTATTAAGCAGCATTTCGTAGTGTGAATGAATTTACTAATTGCATTAGTACTGAACAAAGTTAGAGGTGCGCTATTTGATAGATTCCCCCACTCTCCCTACCTCGGGCTTCCAGTGGGGAGACCTGAGGTCAACCTACCCCCACCCCCCTCCCCATCTCGTACTTCTGAGTGGGAGACCTTCCCAGGCAGTAGCCTGCCTAGCTCACAAACTAGAATCAGGGTGCCCACTCTGACAAGTTTAATTGACCCACAGTCCCACACGGTGACATGATATTATTGACGTGACGTGCAAATGAGCGATAGAAAACCAATGTCACCATTCTCCCAAAAAATTGTGCGGATGCCCATGTCGCCTATACCTAAATCCGCAACTGACTAGTACAGTACATACGCCTACATATTAAACTTCACAGATCATGAAATAAATGTTTTTTGAATCATCATTACCAATAACACCATCCAAATCATGATTGGGCTCCTGAGTGGCGCAGCGGTCTAAGGCACTGCATCTCAGTGCAAGAGGGGTCACTGCAGTCCCTGGTTTGAATCCAGGCTGCATCACATCCAGCTGTGATTCGGAGTCCCATAGGACGGTGCACAATTGGCCCAGTGTCGTCTGGGTTTTGCTGGGGTAGGCCGTCATTGTAAATAAGAATTTGTTCTTAACTGACATGCCTAGTTAAATAAAAAGTTACATTTACAGCTGAGTGTTAATACTACAGCTACAGTTTGTCTGACATTGTGGAATCTCCAATTAGAATTGAGTGTTGTTTTTTCCCCACTACATGCGTGTTGAGAAGTCTGTGATTGGCTGAGGATAAACATGAATGGAAACTCTTGCTCAGAGTGCATATTTTCAAGCGACACGCGTTGGAAATATAGGACAGTGCTCGGTCGATGCAGCGGCACTAGGCAGAACATACTTTTTCTATGGTAATTTCCCATATAAACCGATGTGATTCTCTGCTTTCAGCAACAGAATTGCCATCAATGTATGGTGGTACTCGAGTCATGTCACTGGAGCCCACATCTTCAACAGGCACACAGGTACCAGTTACACATAAACACCACTACATCCGGATAACCATCTTACATTTATGGTTCAAAAGGACAATCATAGCTCACTCTGCTCCTTTCTAGTCAGTCAGGGGATTTCTTGTAAATCATGCTCTCCACAGTTACATAATGATACTTTAGTTACTGATTAAATGGCTTGTTTATCCAAGGTCATTTTAGGTGACTCAAACTGAAAAATTACAGCTGTATTATCCATATACAGCAATGCTTCGCCCAGCTACTCTAGCTTTGGCCAGAGTGGTTAGTAATGTGGCTGCTAGCAAACCCACAGCATGCTAGGTAGCGCTAGATATCAACTGCCAATCCAGTTGGTGCTGGAATCTATAGTAAACTTTGATTGGTCAATCGTGCCAAGATATCGCAAAGTAATTGCATAAAGTTCAGATTCCCCTAACTTAAGTCCCATCCTATTCAAGCTCCCACGCCATGTTTGCATCACCCAATGGTCCCCCCGCCCACTTCTGTACTTTATGACATGGTAGTGTGATAGGTGACCCTTATCTAGAATGTTTTAAAGTACACACTTAGCTCATTGTGTCCATAACAATACTTTCATTACTGCTTAAATGGGTTGTATAGCCAAGGTTATGACACTCGGACGAAGTTCTTAATCAATATATTTGATGGCTACTTTACTGAGATAAGTACAACTGTCTTACATTATAATCACCAAAAAATAAAAGGCTGGGATTCAATCCATTGCAGATAATGACGTTCAAAAGTGAGTTTGTGTCACAACTTCCGCCAAAGTCGGTCCCTCTCCTTGTTCAGGCGGCGTTCTGCGGTCGACGTCACCAACCTTCTAGCCACCGCCAATCCACTTTTCATTTTCCATTTGTTTTGTCTTCGTCTTACACATCTAGTTTCACTCACCCAATTACCTGTTTATTATTTAACCCTCTGTTCCCCATGTTTGTTTGTGAGTGGTTGTTTGTTGTAGTTCGGTCCGTATTCGTGGGCTCGTGATGATACTTTGTATATTTGTCTTTTTCAGTAAAAGAACGTTGATTCCTCATATCTGCTGTCCTGCGCCTGACTCTCTACACCAGCTACACACAGGACCCTTACAGTTTGATTTGCACAGAAGCATGTCCCGGGTTTGACACTTGATTTAGAAAGTGACAGTTCCAGCAATGCAGTGCAAATATGGCTGAGAAATTATCCAGTGCAATATGACTGTCCATTTATCTTAATCCAGGAATCAAATGCACTTATTATTAATATTATATATTTTTTACATTATCTAATTTAATATGTTCATTTTTAAAAGCCTGGGTGACAGTTTGTTACTGCTTTACCCAACTTACTTTTCCAAACAGTATAACAGGTAGGTTAATGATTGCAGAAACAGTCACGTACTCAGGCTCGGTCACATCATAAACTTGGTAATAGCCTGTGATAGACAAGGAATAGGCTGATAGAAAAGCCCATATCCTTTTGATGGGCCAAAGTCCTCTGAAGGTCCAAGCCCACTCTTGAATCACACATGATGCTAAAGAAATAAATAAGTTCAAGCCTTGTGTACAATCCCATGGGTATGCATAGAACACACAATAACCCACTCATCAGCTGTAGGCCTACGTGGAACATTAGTATCTAGGGCTACATACCCCGCATTCACAGCCTATTAGATTTCAAGTTCAAGTGTATTTGTTGTACATACAGGATACACATGGTATACACCATTCAACAAAATACTTACTTGCAGGTTCACACTTGATAAAGTGACACCATTAATAAATAATAAAAGATAAAAAATAAAACATTTAAAGTAAATGGGCTAGGTAGAATATAATAATTATTTAGCATGTGTAAATACAGGAAACCACTCAACAATTTATAGTACATTTACACATGTGTCAGGGAAGGGGATTGGTGAGCAAGTGTTTAAATTGTGCAGTCTATAAATACAAAGTCCAGTAGCAGCAGTTGTGTGTAGCATGAATGTACAGCCAGGTCCATAATTATTGGCACCCTTGATAAAGATGAGCAAAAAATACTGTATTAAATAAGTAATACAAACACTGAGCTATATTGTATGCTTAAAAACATTGTCAATTATACAATTTTATACTAATAGAATTTCTCAGAGAAAGATTTTGTTTAATGTATTTTAAAAAATACTCAAAGATAGGGGTCAATGTTTTTTCTTTCTTTCTTTTTAAAGGGGTGGATCAGCTTAATATTGCGGAAAGAATGTTGCTTCCAATGTAATTGTCTGCATCATTTCCAATCCCCCATATTTTTGGGGTAAATATATATATATCCATACACGTATGCATACATATACACATATATACATTCACATACCTATATAGACATACTTTTTTTAAAGAATATGCCTTTATTATTATTCCCCGCAAACCCTCCCGCCATTCCCCAATTGGAGTAAACTAATAAACACTTCTGCTTTTACCTTCAGTTTATACATCTTATACACATTTTACAGACACAGTCTACTTTACAATAGTTCTCTCTTGTTTGTTCTTAGTCCTTCCTCTATTGCTGATGTCCATCCAGTTTGATTTCTATTTGTAACTGTGCTATTTCACAAAAGTTCCGAACCTATATACATTTTACAGATCCCGTATGTTTTACATTGTTTATCTTGTTATTAGTCCCACCCTTCAGCTCCATTCAACCCCTCCCATCTATCTCTCAACATGATCCATTTCGGATTTCTATTTACCATATATTTTTCAACTGTGCTGTGATGCTTCACAAAAGAATTGAACCTTTCTATTCTCATAGCTTCTACAGATTGTAAATTAAAAATAAACCTTTTTGCTAAAATAATAATTATATTATTGATTGATTGACTATGGCTTTTCAAATCACCCAGTATTGCTATCTGTAGGGATAGGGGTCGATGTTATTGGCACCCCTGTTTTCAATACTCTATCCCCTTGAGAGGATAACAAGCACTGAGCCTTTTTCTAAAATGTTTTTATGAGATTGGAGAACACGTTGGAAGGGATCTTAGACTGTTCCGCCATACAGAATCTTTCCAGATCCTTGATATCCTTCATCTGTTTTTATGGACTGCCCTCTTCAATTCAAAGCACAGGTTCTCAATGGGGTTCGAGTCTCGAGACAGATGGCCATTGCAAAATGTTCATTTTTTGGTCAATTAACCATTTATTTGTGGATTTTGATTAGTGCTTGAGGTTATTGTCTTGCTGGAAGATTCACTTGTGGCCAAGTTTCAGCAAGTGTCAGCAAGGTTTTTGGTTAAAATGTTCTGGTAATTGGTAAAGTTCATGATGACATTTAGCTTGTATATGTGTGTGTGTGTGTGTGTGTGGGGGGGGGTCAATGTGTGGTTGTGTGTGAGTGAGTGTGTGTGTGTGTGTGTGTGTGTGTGTGTGTGTGTGTGTGTGTGTGTGTGTGTGTGTGTGTGTGTGTGTGTGTGTGTGTGTGTGTGCGTATTTGTGGGTGTGTGCGTGAGTGAGTGCAGTTGGTCAGTCCAGTTCAAGTGTTCACTCTGATGGCTTGCAGATAGAAACGGTCAATGCTCTTTTGGGGTACTTGATGATGCTGCAGGACTTCCTCAGGCAACGCTTTGAGTACACGTCCTGACTGGGATGGGAGCACAGCAGTGATGTACTGGGTTGTCTTCACCACCCACTGGAGGGCCTTGTGGTCGTGGATTGGCCTTATACTAGGCCATGATGCAGCCAGTAAGGACGCTAACGATGGTACAGCCGTAGAATATGGAGAGGACCCAGGAAGGGGGTCATGACAAATTTCTTCAGCCGCCTTAGGAAGTGGAGGCGCCGTTGCGCCCTCTTGACAAGAGTGGAGGTGTTGTTGGTCCATGTCAAGTTCTTTGTGATGTGGACGCAGAGGAACTTAAAACTGCTGACTCACTACACTGCAGTCCCATCGATGTGGATCGGGGTGTGTTCTCTGCTTCCTGAAGTCGACAATAAACTTCTTTGTTTTGCTGATGTTGATGGAGAGGTTGTTGTCCTGGCACCACATTGCCAGTTGCCTTACCTCCTTGTCGTACTACAACCGTAGAATCATCAGCAAACTTGATGATGGAGTTGGTGTCGTTACCAGCCACACAGTCATGGGTGAACAGGGAGTACAGCAGAGGGCTGAGGACACAACCATGGGGGGCCCCTGTGTTAAGAGTCAGTGTGGGGTAAGTGTTATTTTCAATCCTCACAGCCTGTGGTCTGCCATTTAGCAAGTCCAGGATCCAGTTGCTGACAGTGGTGTCCAGGCCCAGGACCTTGAGCTTGTTGAGTAATTGTACTTTACACTGCTGCTACTCGCTGTTTATTATTATCTATGCATAGTCACTTTACCCCTACCTATATGTACAAATGACCTTGACGAACTACCCCAGCACATTGACTCGGTACTGGTACTCCCTATACATAGCCCTGTAATTGTTATTTTATTGTGTTACTTTTCATTTTATTTTTTACTTTAGTTTATTGAGTAAACATTTGCTTAATAAATCCTCTTAAGGATCCACCCCTTTATTTAAATGTTCACCTAAAATGACATACCCAAATCTAACTGCCTGTAGCTCAGGACATGAAGCAAGGATATGCATATTCCTGAAACCATTTGAAAGTAAACACTTTGAAGTTAATGGAAATTTGAAATTAATTTTAGGAGAATATAACACGTTAGATCTGGTAGAAGGTAATACAAAGAAAAAAACAACTGTTTTTTGTACCATCATCTTTGAAATGCAAGAGAAAGGCCATAATGTATTATTCCAGCCCAGGTGCAATTTAGATTTTGGTCACTAGATGACAGCAGAGTATGTGCAAAGTTTTAGACTGATCCAATGAACCATTGCATTTCGGTTCAAAATTTTGTATCAAGACTGCCCAAAATGTGCCTAATTGGTTTATTAATAACTTCAAGTTTGTAACTGTGCACTCTCCTCAAACAATTGCATGGTATCATTTCACTGTAATAGCTACTGTAAATTGGATAGTGCAGTTAGATTAACAAGAATTTAAGCTTTCTGGCAATATCAGATATGTCTATGTACTGGGAAATGTTCTTGTTACTTACAACCTCATGCTAATCGCATTAGTCTACGTTAGCTCAACCGTCCCGCGGCGGACACACCGATCTTGTAGAGGTCTTAACTCTATGTCTTGAACTGCATTGTTGGTTAAGGGCGTGTAAGTAAGCGTTTCACGGTAAGGTCTACACCTGTTGTATTTAGCGTATTTGACAAATACAATTTGATATGAAATATCAGATCCCAACTTAGAAAAACGTTTATAACAACTTCCAGGTCCTAAACATAAGTTGGAAACTCAGTTATCATCTTTGGACCCTGACTTTCCCCACATGCTGATCTGACATCAGCTACCACGGAAATTACTTTGATGGCAGCCTTTTCTGTAGTTAAATAGAACAACATAACTTGATTTATCAAAATAAACATAACTATGTTTTTTGAACACTATAAATTGTTTGCTAACATTCCCAAGTTCTTATTCCAAGTTGACAAGTCGTTTCTCTGATAACTATAAACTGATAGGACTTGAACGATTTAAAAAATAGGGAAGTGAAAATATACATTATAAAAGAAAAGTATTACCTGACTAAAAACAAATTGGTGTTGGTAGGGAAGTAGTTTAAATTAAGATGTACTTTAAACTATAGAATAAAGGACTACCTTCTTAATTCAACACTAACTTTCTCAGACGTCTAAAACGTGTCCCTCTCCTTCACTGATCTGAAAGAGTTGACCAAGTGAAAGTTAAACCAGTCTAATGATGAGCTTCCTTCCACCATATTGTTTTCACCTGTGAACATTTTTCTAATTAGTGCAGATGAAGGGGAGGAGTCAAGGAGAAGATGTATTTTTAGACAATTGAGAAAGAGTTTCTGGCCACGTTCAGTAGCGAAACGTGGTTTTAAGTTGCAGATAGAAATGCTATGAATAAAGTGGACATGATTCCTTCTTTTCTACATGTCAGAGAGGCATAGCACATTTCTATCTGAATGTTCCTAAACATTGCATCCTGCTGAACGCCCTCTTGGTCTGGTTTAACATGTCCCCAGATGACATACCAAGATCACCATCTAGTGGTCAATTCTCATACTGCTATAACTTTTCTGAGATCGACTAGTTTCTATCTATTCAATCTGACCTTTTTTAAAGGGCAATTGCACTTCCTGTTTTGGCTTTTTTTCCATCAATGCTCAATAAGAACTACTAGAGGCCATGACTGAAAGTGAATGAGAGTTGTGTCGGGGGTGTGGTTAGACGTGGGTGTTTCTTGGGTGTGTCTGCTATTCAATCACAACAAACAAGTGCAGTAGTGAGTACAGCGAGGTAAATTAAGATAGCTTTGCTATGGAGAGAACAAAGTTGAGGACTTCTCTCCTCCCGACTGACTCGCCATCTCAAGACGGTCAGCTAATTCAGTTCTATGTGTAGGCTAAAGCTAGTCCATGATCATGACTCTGTTCTATGTAGGCTAAAGCTAGTCCTTGATCATGACTCTCAGTTCTATGTAGGCTAAAGCTAGTCATTGACCATGACTCTCAGTTCTATGTAGGCTAAAGCTAGTCCTTGATCATGACTCTCAGTTCTATGTGGGCTAAAGCTAGTCCTTGATCATGACTCTCAGTTCTATGTAGGCTAAAGCTAGTCCTTGATCATGACTCTCAGTTCTATGTAGGCTAAAGCTAGTCCTTGATCATGACTCTCAGTTCTATGTGGAGGCTAAAGCTAGTCATTGATCATGACTCTCAGTTCTATGTAGGCTAAATCTAGTCCTTGATCATGACTCTCAGTTCTATGTGTAGGCTAAAGCTAGTCCTTGATCATGACTCTCAGTTCTATGTAGGCTAAAGCTAGTCCTTGATCATGACTCTCAGTTCTATGTAGGCTAAAGCTAGTCCTTGATCATGACTCTCAGTTCCATGTGTAGGCTAAAGCTAGTCCTTGATCATGACTCTCAGTTCTATGTAGGCTAAAGCTAGTCCTTGATCATGACTCTCAGTTCTATGTAGGCTAAAGCTAGTCCTTGATCATGACTATCAGTTCCATTATATTACACAAGAGACATTGGACAAATGCATCTTCTGTAGGGGGGAGTTTTGTTAAGATACCTGACACTCGCTAGGCTAGGCTAAAGCTAGTCCTTGATCATGACTCTCAGTTCTATGTAGGCTAAAGCTAGTCATTGACCATGACTCTCAGTTCTATGTAGGCTAAAGCTAGTCCTTGATCATGACTCTCAGTTCTATGTATGCTAAAGCTAGTCCTTGATCATGACTCTCAGTTCTATGTAGGCTAAAGCTAGTCCTTGATCATGACTCTCAGTTCTATGTGTAGGCTAAAGCTAGTCATTGATCATGACTCTCAGTTCTATGTAGGCTAAATCTAGTCCTTGATCATGACTCTCAGTTCTATGTATGCTAAAGCTAGTCCTTGATCATGACTCTCAGTTCTATGTAGGCTAAAGCTAGTCCTTGATCATGACTCTCAGTTCTATGTATGCTAAAGCTAGTCCTTGATCATGACTCTCAGTTCTATGTAGGCTAAAGCTAGTCCTTGATCATGACTCTCAGTTCTATGTAGGCTAAAGCTAGTCCTTGATCATGACTCTCAGTTCTATGTAGGCTAAAGCTAGTCCTTGATCATGACTCTCAGTTCCATGTGTAGGCTAAAGCTAGTCCTTGATCATGACTCTCAGTTCTATGTAGGCTAAAGCTAGTCCTTGATCATGACTCTCAGTTCCATGTGTAGGCTAAAGCTAGTCCTTGATCATGACTCTCAGTTCTATGTAGGCTAAAGCTAGTCCTTGATCATGACTATCAGTTCCATTATATTACACAAGAGACATTGGACAAAGGCATCTTCTGTAGGGGGGAGTTTTGTTAAGATACCTGACACTCGGTCTGAACATTAACATGCATTGTCTGTGGTACGGTTTTGGAAGCATAAGGACCTTATCTTTCATATCAGAGAGGGGGAAAAAACATTGATACACACCTTGATAAGGTTAGGGTTAGTGTTCCCACATCGCCACATCTCCATGTTACAGGTCTTGTTTAGGGAAAACAGACAGAAGACAAGAAGAAACCACCTGTGCTATGTAGCATGCTCTGAACACCTGTGTGTAAGCATAACTCGTGAAGTGTAGTTTCGTCAGATGGAGGCGCACATAGCTGAATGAATCTGTGCTAAACTGATACAGTAAGTGTATGTTTTTTATTTGAAGAATTCTTTCTCGCTGATGAAAAATAAGGGCCATATGTTTCGAAAGCGGTGACGTAAGCGATGATTATTGTTGTTTCTAAATGTTAAAACACTGAGTCAGTATTGTAGTTCACATGAGGCAGTCGTTGGCTAAGCTAACGGCTGAGAACTGTAGGGAGAAGGCAGAATGCTGCCTACAGATTTTGAAAACCAGGCTTAAGCCTGCGCTGACCTTGTGTTTAGCCAAGCTGACAGCAGCTAGCTAGCATAGCTTGGTGTTAGCTGCAGCTGGCTATCCTAGCTAGCTGATATTTCTGTCAAATCAGTTTTTACTCAACAAGTCTTTCTGGTTAAGTCTCTAAGAGCTTTCCGCACCTGGATTGTGCAACATTTACCCATTATTATTTTCAAAATTCCTCAAGCTCTGTCAAATTGGTTGTTGATCATTGCTAGACAACAATTTTCAGTTCTTGCCATAGATTTTCAAGTAAATGTAAGTAATAACTGTACCTCGGCCACTCAGGAACATTCACTGTCTTCTTGGAAAGCAACTCCAGTGTAGCTTTGGCATTGTGTTTTATATTATTGTCCTGCTAAAAGGTGAATTAATCTCCCAGAGTCTGGTGGAAAGCAGACTAAACCAGGATTTCCTCTAGGATTTTGCCTGTGCTTAGCTCAATTCTGTTTCTTTTTTATCCTGAAAAACTACCAGTCCTTAACAATTACAAGCATACCCATAACATTATGGAGCCACCACTACGCTTGAAAATATGGAGAGTGGTACTCAGTAATGTGTTGTCATGGATTTGTATTCAGGACAAAAAGTTCATTCCATTCCCACATTTTTTGCAGTATTACTTTATTGCCTTGTTGCAAAAAGGCTGCATGTTTTGAAATATGTTTTATTTTGTACAGGCTTCCTTTTCTCTCTATTAGATTAGTATTGTGTGGTAACTATATAATGTTGTTGATCCATCCTCAGTGTTCTCCTATCACAGCCATTGAACTCTGTAATTGTTTTAAAGTCCCCATTGGCCTCATGGTGAAATCCCTGAGCAGTTTCCTTCCTCTCTGGCAACTGAATTAGGAAGGACAACTGCATATTTGTTGTGACTGGGTGTATTGATACACCATCCATAGTGTAATTAATAACTTCACCATTCTTGTAGGGATATTCAATGCCTGCTTTTTTTATTTTGACCCATCTACCAATAGGTGCTCTTCTATACAAGGCATTGGAAAACTTCCCTGGTCTTTGTGGGTTGAATCTGTGTTTGAAATTCACTGCTTGACTGAGGGCCCTTACAGATCATTTGTATGTTATGGTAACCACTATTATTACACACAGTGAGTCCATGCAACGTATTACAGTATGTGACTTGTTTTAAGTACCTTTTTACTCCTGAACTTATTTAGGCTTGCCATAAAAAAGGGTTGAATTCTTATTGACTGAAGGCATTTCAGCTTTTCATTTTAAATTAATTTGTAAAATAACATTCCACTTTGACATTATGGGGTATTGCGTGTAGGACAGTGACAAAAAAATCTCAATGTAATCCAATTTCAATTCAGGCTCTAACAGTCTTAACCCTTAAAGTCAAGGGGTGTGAAAACTTTCTTAAAGCACTGTCACGCCCTGACCATAGTTTGCTTTGTATGTTTTATGTTTTGTTTGGTCAGGGTGTGATCTGAGTGGGCATTCTATGTTGTATGTCTGGTTTGTCTATTTCTATGTGTTTGGCCTGATATGGTTCTCAATCAGAGACAGGTGTTTTGCGTTGTCTCTGATTGGGAACCATATTTAGGTAGCCTGTTTTGTGTTGTGGGTGATTGTCTATGTGTAGTGTTTAGTGTCAGCACTATTTGTTATTTAGCTTCACGGTCGTCGTTTATTGTTTTTGTATTAGTTTTGCAAAGTGTTCTCTTTCTATTAAAAACAAGATGAACACATACCACGCTGCATATTGGTCCTCCGATCCTTCAAACTTTTCCTCCTCGGACGAGGAGGAAGAAGACAGCCGTGACAGGCACTGTAACAATGTGCAAATATTACACTTGTCTTTCGTCTTTTACTGTAATTCACAGCCGATACAGATACTGTACCTATCAGCATTTTGCCTGGCGGTGCTGGTAGGGTTAATGGCAGGAACCGGGTTACCGAGATTTACCTGGATTTTCCGCCCAAACCCACTGTAAGGATGATGAGAAGCAGGTACAGGGAGTGGACGTTTAATTAAATTGTATGCAGGTCTGTTTGAGATTCTGGCGTGCATGAGCCCCTTACTACCCAGAGAGTGGAACACCTGGTTCTCTGTGTTGTTGAACCACATGATTTCCTTACACTTTACAACAACTCTGATGAAGAGGCCTTTATAAATGGTTTATAAATTAATTTGTTAGAAATGCTTAGGATGTTTTGTTTAAAAGTGCTTCATTAATGTTAATAAATAAGAAAATAAAGTATTGTATGTATTAATAGCATGTTGTCACGAGAATTTTCGATCCCAATGATGATAACAATCACTATAGCTTTGACCAATTCCCCCTAGGTTGTAAAGCTAGGGTTAATAAGAATTAGGCAAAGACTCAGATTCTGCAAAAGGTTCGTTGTAGTATATTCATGAGAGCTCTAAAGTCAACCAAAATGTGAACAGTCTTTTTAACCCCCTCATTGCACACACACACACACACACACACAGACACAGACACAGAGACAGGTTTATCACTTTTCTACCAGCCTTGACAGTTTCTCGTCGTTCTCTCCTCTCCTCCCTAGATGAGAGAGGCCTTGGAAGGGCCCTCCTGTTGTCAGCTTTTTCAGAGTTATCATGTGTAGTCTACCAGCCTCTGTTTTCTCCACATATTTCTCCCTCTTAACTTGTCCCACACATGTATTATTGGAATATAGTCTTATACGTTTCAGGGTGGAATTCTTTAGTCGTTACTTTAAACATATAAATTCCCTTATCTTCATGAGTAATTATAACATACTAACAATTATTTTTAATACTGAATGATTTTTACAGATGATTCTTTGTTTTAACTATGGGTGTAGGAAGAACAACAAACCAAATAAATTCTTTGGCATGGAGGACTGTGCTATTGTCACCCAAAAGGTCATCAGATCCATTGACGAGCTGGAACAGTGTAGGGTGCATTATGAAAATCAACTGGGTCTGTGAGAACCAGACGCACAATCAACTGGGTCTGTGAGAACCAGACACACAACCAACTGGGTCTGTGAGAACCAGACACACAACCAACTGGGTCTGTGAGAACCAGACACACAATCAACTGGGTCTGTGAGAACCAGACACACAACCAACTGGGTCTGTGAGAACCAGACACACAATCAACTGGGTCTGTGAGAACCAGACTCACAATCAACTGGGCCTGTGAGAACCAGACACACAATCAACTGGGTCTGTGAGAACCAGACACACAATCAACTGGGTCTGTGAGAACCAGACACACAATCAACTGGGTCTGTGAGAACCAGACACACAATCAACTGGGTCTGTGAGAACCAGACACACAACCAACTGGGTCTGTGAGAACCAGACGCACGTCCATGTTGAACACTAGTTGTAATGGTTATGGGTCCATGGTTAAAGAAGGGGCAGTCTGGGATTGTCCAAGTGACAGGGTGACTGGTTGCTTTGTTGTTTGAATCCCAGATTGACCCTTTATTACGTCTATCTGATGGAGTTGTGTTTGATATTCATGTGAAGTTTTAAGCTGTTTTAGTTTTATTTGTAATTAAACTGACAACATTATATCAGAAATTATTATGTAATCCAGTGCACTAAACATATAATATAAGTTAGCAGGTGTTATATTGTAGTGAATAATACATGTAAAGTCGTGGCCAAAAGTTTTGAGAATGACACAAATATTAATTTTCACAAAGTCTGCTGCCTCAGTTTGTATGATGGCAATTTGCATATACTCCAGAATGTTATGAAGAGTGATTAGATGAATTGCAATTAATTGCAGAGTCCCTCTTTGCCATGCAAATGAACTGAATCCCCAAAAAACATTTCCACTGCATTTCAGTCCTGCTACAAAAGGACCAGCTGACATCATGTCAGTGATTCTCTCGTTAACACAGGTGTGAGTGTTGATGAGGACAAGGCTGGAGATCACTCTGTCATACTGATTGAGTTCGAATAACAGACTGGAAGCTTTAAAAGGAGGGTGGTGCTTGGAATCATTGTTCTTCCTCTGTCAAACATGGTTACCTGCAAGGAAACATGTGCCGTCATCATTGCTTTGCACAAAAAAGGGCTTCACAGGCAAGGATATTTCTGCCATTAAGATTGCACCTAAATCAACCATTTATCGGATCATCAAGAACTTCAAGGAGAGCGGTTCAATTGTTGTGAAGAAGGCTTCAGGACACCCAAGAAAGTCCAGCAAGTGCCAGGACCGTCTCCTCAAGTTGATTCAGCTGCGGGTTTGGGGCACCACCAGTACAGAGCTTGCTCAGGAATGGCAGCAGGCAGGTGGGTGTGCATCTGCACGCACAGTGAGGCGAAGACTTTTGGAGGATGGGCTGGTGTCAAGAAGGACAGCAAAGAAGCCACTTCTCTCCAGGAAAAACATCAGGGACAGACTGATATTCTGCAAAAGGTACAGGGATTGGACTGCTGAGGACTGGCGTAAAGTCATTTTCTTTGATGAATCCCCTTTCCGATTGTTTGGGGCATCCGGAAAAAAGCTTGTCCGGAGAAGACAAGGTGAGCGCTACCATCAGTCCTGTGTCATGCCAACAGTAAAGCATCCTGAGACCATTCATGTGTGGGGTTGCTTCTCAGCCAAGGGAGTGGGCTCACTCACAATTTTGCCTAAGAACACAGCCATGAATAAAGAATGGTACCAACACATCCTCCGAGAGCAACTTCTCCCAACCATCCAGGAACAGTTTGGTGACGAACAATGCCTTTTCCAGCATGATGGAGCACCTTGCCACAAGGCAAAAGTGATAACTAAGTGGCTCGGGGAACAACACATCGATATTTTGGGTCCATGGCCAGGAAACTCCCCATACCTTTATCCCATTGTGAACTTGTGGTCAATCCTCAAGAGGCGGGTGGACAAACAAACCCACAAATTCTGACAAACTCCAAGCAATGATTATGCAAGAATGGGCTGCCATCAGTCAGGATGTGGCCCAGAAGTTAATTTATAGCAGGCCAGGGCGGATTGCAGAGGTCTTGAAAAAGAACTGTCAACATTGCAAATATTGACACTTTGCATCAACTTCATGTAATTTTCAATAAAAGCCTTTGACACTTATGAAATGCTTGTAATTATACTTCAGTATTCCATAGTAACATCTGACAAAAATATCTAAACACTGAAGCAGCAAACTTTGTGGAAATTAATATTTGTGTCATTCTCAAAACTTTTGGCCACGACTGTATACCATTGTGTAATGTATTGTAGTGGATGTGGGGACTACACCCTCAACCAGCGACTGTCAAACCAACACCTTTATCGTTACACCAAGAGATATGAATCCCTTTACGAGATTGCTAGGTGTTGGGTTCAGGTCACTACAGTATAAACCAGGTTATGAGGTTGCTAGGTGTTGGGTTAAGGTCACTACAGTATAAACTCAGTATAGACCAGGTTATGAGGTTGCTAGGTGTTGGGTTAAGGTCACTACAGTATAAACTCAGTATAGACCAGGTTATGAGGTTGCTAGGTGTTGGGATAAGGCCACTACAGTATAAACTCAGTATAGACCAGGTTATGAGGTTGCTAGGTGTTGGGCTAAGGTCACTACAGTATAAACTCAGTATAGACCAGGTTATGAGGTTGCTAGGTGTTGGGATAAGGTCAGTACAAACACGGTTGTGGGGACTGTCTGGTAATTAGTCAAATATGACATTATTGGTGTAGAAAAAGTAAATTATCAGTAGGCAGGATGTATTATAAACATTATATTGTGAAGACATGTTTATTTAGTTAATAGCATTACACTGGACCAAAACCTGTCTAGCTGTCTGTTGAATTACACTGCACCAAAACCTGTGTAGCTGTGTGTTGAATTACACTGGACCTAAACCTGTGTAGCTGTCTGTTGAATTACACTGGACCAAAACCTGTGTAGCTGTCTGTTGAATTACACTGCACCAAAACCTGTCTAGCTGTCTGTTGAATTACACTGTACCAAAACCTGTCTTGCTGTGTGTTGAATTACCCTGGACCAAAACCTTTCTAGCTGTCTGTTGAATTACCCTGGACCTAAACCTGTCTAGCTGTCTGTTGAATTACCCTGGACCTAAACCTGTCTAGCTGTCTGTTGAATTACCCTGGTCTAAACCTGTCTAGCTGTCTGTTGAATTACCCTGTACCTAAACCTGTCTAGCTGTCTGTTGAATTACCCTGGACCTAAACCTGTCTAGCTGTGTGTTGAATTACCCTGGACCAAAACCTGTCTAGCTGTCTGTTGAATTACACTGGACCAAAACCTGTCTAGCTGTATGTTGAATTACACTGGACCAAAACCTGTCTAGCTGTATGTTGAATTACACTGGACCAAAACCTGTCTAGCTGTCTGTTGAATTACACTGGACCTAAACCTGTCTAGCTGTGTGTTGAATTACACTGGACCAAAACCTGTCTAGCTGTATGTTGAATTACACTGCACCAAAACCTGTCTAGCTGTGTGTTGAACGTGTCTATAAATAAACATGGACCAGAACACTAGTGTGACATACAGGAAGGATTCTGGAATGTTAAGTACAAACAGATTCTGGTTCTAGAACCTGGAGTGTACGGAGTTGAGTGTTCTGGAATGTTAAGTAGAAACAGATTCTGGTTCTAGAACCTGGAGTGTATGAAGTTGAGTGTTCTGGAATGTTAAGTAGAAACAGATTCTGGTTCTAGAACCTGGAGTGTACGGAGTTGAGTGTTCTGGAATGCTTTAGCCAGATGTCCTGGAGGAGTGTAATGTTGATTGTGACGTCATCACACCTTGACCACAGCCTTGCCGGTGTTGTCTCCCTGTAGCATGCCCATGAAGGCAGCAGGCATGTTGTTGAAACCACTGGTGATGTGTTCACTGCATCTCAGCTTGCCCTGAAGGATCAACACAAACATTTCATTCTCCCCGCCAGCATCATCACTACTGTCATCACCATCATCCTCGTCGTCATCACCACCGTCATATTCATCATCATCATCATCATGCTTACACAGTGTTTGACAACTGTTTTCATGGATTCACATGACTCTATAAAACTACCTTCAGAAGCAATCTTTACTGGATGGGTTTCTATAGTATCCTGAATGTCCTGAACACTGGTAATGTAACACTTTTAAAAAAAAACTTTATTTAACTAGGCAAGTCAGTTAAGAACAAATTCTTATTTACAATGACGGACTAGGAACAGTGGGTTAACTACCTTGTTCAGGGGCAGAAAGACAAATGTTTACCTTGTCAGCGCAGGGATTTGATCTTGCAACCTTTCCGGTTACTAGTACAACGCTCTAACCACTAGGCTAATTGCCACCCCTGCCAACAGAACACTGGTAATGGAACACCGGTAATAGAACACCGGTAATAGAACACCGGTAATAGAACACCGGTAATAGAACACCGGTAATAGAACTCCGGTAATAGAACACCGGTATTGGAACACTGGTAACAGAACACAGGTAATGGAACCCTGCCCCTGTACATCAGTCATCCAGGCCAATACAACACTAGTAGCAGAAAACTGCTAATACAACACTAGTAGCAGAACACTGCTAATACAACACTAGTAGCAGAACACTGCTAATACAACACTAGTAGCAGAACACTGCTAATACAACACTAGTAGCAGAACACTGCTAATACAACACTAGTAGCAGAACACTGCTAATACAACACTAGTAGCAGAACACTGCTAATACAACACTAGTAGCAGAACACTGCTAATACAACACTAGTACAACACTAGTAGCAGAACACTGCTAATACAACACTAGTAGCAGAACACTGCTAATACAACACTAGTAGCAGAACACTGCTAATACAACCCTAGTAGCAGAACACTGCTAATGCAACCCTAGTAGCAGAACACTGCTAATGCAACCCTAGTAGCAGAACACTGCTAATGCAACCCTAGTAGCAGAACACTGCTAATGCAACCCTAGTAGCAGAACACTGCTAATGCAACCCTAGTAGCAGAACACTGCTAATACAACACTAGTAGCAGAACACTGCTAATACAACACTAGTAATAGAACACTGCTAATACAACACTAGTAGCAGAACACTGCTAATACAACCCTAGTAATAGAACACTGCTAATACAACACTAGTAGCAGAACACTGCTAATACAACCCTAGTAATAGAACACTGCTAATACAACCCTAGTAATAGAACACTGCTAATACAACCCTAGTAATAGAACACTGCTAATACAACCCTAGTAATAGAACACTGCTAATACAACACTAGTAGCAGAACACTGCTAATACAACACTAGTAGCAGAACACTGCTAATATAACACTAGTAGCAGAACACTGCTAATACAACACTGGTAATAGAACACTGCTAATACAACACTGGTAATAGAACACTGCTAATACAACACTGGTAGCAGAACACTGCTAATACAACACTGGTAGCAGAACACTGCTAATACAACACTGGTAGCAGAACACTGCTAATACAACACTGGTAGCAGAACACTGCTAATACAACACTGGTAGCAGAACACTGCTAATACAACACTGGTAGCAGAACACTGCTAATACAACACTGGTAGCAGAACACTGCTAATACAACACTGGTAGCAGAACACTGCTAATACAACACTGGTAGCAGAACACTGCTAATACAACACTGGTAGCAGAACACTGCTAATACAACACTGGTAGCAGAACACTGCTAATACAACACTGGTAGCAGAACACTGCTAATACAACACTGGTAGCAGAACACTGCTAATACAACACTGGTAGCAGAACACTGCTAATACAACACTGGTAGCAGAACACTGCTAATACAACACTGGTAGCAGAACACTGCTAATACAACCCAGGTAATAGAACACTGCTAATACAACACTGGTAGCAGAACACTGCTAATACAACACTGGTAGTAGAACACTGCTAATACAACACTAGTAATAGAACACTGCTAACACAACACTAGTAATAGAACACTGCTAACACAACACTAGTAATAGAACACTGCTAACACAACACTAGCAGCAGAACACTGCTAACACAACTCTAGTAGCAGAACACTGCTAACACAACACTGGTAGCAGAACACTGCTAATACAACCCAGGTAATAGAACACTGCTAATACAACACTAGTAGCAGAACACTGCTAATACAACACTAGTAGCAGAACACTGCTAATACAACACTAGTAGCAGAACACTGCTAATACAACACTAGTAGCAGAACACTGCTAATACAACACTAGTAGCAGAACACTGCTAATACAACACTAGTAGCAGAACACTGCTAATACAACACTAGTAGCAGAACACTGCTAATACAACACTAGTACAACACTAGTAGCAGAACACTGCTAATACAACACTAGTAGCAGAACACTGCTAATACAACACTAGTAGCAGAACACTGCTAATACAACACTAGTAGCAGAACACTGCTAATACAACACTAGTAGCAGAACACTGCTAATACAACACTAGTAGCAGAACACTGCTAATACAACACTAGTAGCAGAACACTGCTAATACAACACTAGTAGCAGAACACTGCTAATACAACACTAGTAGCAGAACACTGCTAATACAACACTAGTAGCAGAACACTGCTAATACAACACTAGTAGCAGAACACTGCTAATACAACACTAGTAGCAGAACACTGCTAATACAACACTAGTAGCAGAACACTGCTAATACAACACTAGTAGCAGAACACTGCTAATACAACACTAGTAGCAGAACACTGCTAATACAACACTAGTAGCAGAACACTGCTAATACAACACTAGTAGCAGAACACTGCTAATACAACACTAGTAGCAGAACACTGCTAATACAACACTAGTAGCAGAACACTGCTAATACAACACTAGTAGCAGAACACTGCTAATACAACACTAGTAGCAGAACACTGCTAATACAACACTAGTAGCAGAACACTGCTAATACAACACTAGTAGCAGAACACTGCTAATACAACACTAGTAGCAGAACACTGCTAATACAACACTAGTAGCAGAACACTGCTAATACAACACTAGTAGCAGAACACTGCTAATACAACACTAGTAGCAGAACACTGCTAATACAACCCTAGTAGCAGAACACTGCTAATACAACCCTAGTAGCAGAACACTGCTAATACAACCCTAGTAGCAGAACACTGCTAATACAACCCTAGTAGCAGAACACTGCTAATACAACCCTAGTAGCAGAACACTGCTAATACAACCCTAGTAGCAGAACACTGCTAATACAACCCTAGTAGCAGAACACTGCTAATACAACCCTAGTAGCAGAACACTGCTAATACAACCCTAGTAGCAGAACACTGCTAATACAACCCTAGTAGCAGAACACTGCTAATACAACCCTAGTAGCAGAACACTGCTAATACAACCCTAGTAGCAGAACACTGCTAATACAACCCTAGTAGCAGAACACTGCTAATGCAACCCTAGTAGCAGAACACTGCTAATGCAACCCTAGTAGCAGAACACTGCTAATGCAACCCTAGTAGCAGAACACTGCTAATGCAACACTAGTAGCAGAACACTGCTAATACAACACTAGTAATAGAACACTGCTAATACAACACTAGTAGCAGAACACTGCTAATACAACACTAGTAGCAGAACACTGCTAATACAACCCTAGTAATAGAACACTGCTAATACAACCCTAGTAATAGAACACTGCTAATACAACCCTAGTAATAGAACACTGCTAATACAACACTAGTAGCAGAACACTGCTAATACAACACTGGTAGCAGAACACTGCTAACACAACACTGGTAGCAGAACACTGCTAACACAACACTGGTAGCAGAACACTGCTAACACAACACTAGTAATAGAACACTGCTAACACAACACTAGTAGCAGAACACTGCTAACACAACTCTAGTAGCAGAACACTGCTAATACAACTCTAGTAGCAGAACACTGCTAATACAACACTGGTAGCAGAACACTGCTAATACAACCCAGGTAATAGAACACTGCTAATACAACACTAGTAGCAGAACACTGCTAATACAACACTAGTAGCAGAACACTGCTAATACAACACTAGTAGCAGAACACTGCTAATACAACACTAGTAGCAGAACACTGCTAATACAACACTAGTAGCAGAACACTGCTAATACAACCCTAGTAGCAGAACACTGCTAATACAACCCTAGTAGCAGAACACTGCTAATACAACCCTAGTAGCAGAACACTGCTAATACAACCCTAGTAGCAGAACACTGCTAATACAACCCTAGTAGCAGAACACTGCTAATACAACCCTAGTAGCAGAACACTGCTAATACAACCCTAGTAGCAGAACACTGCTAATACAACCCTAGTAGCAGAACACTGCTAATGCAACCCTAGTAGCAGAACACTGCTAATGCAACCCTAGTAGCAGAACACTGCTAATGCAACCCTAGTAGCAGAACACTGCTAATGCAACCCTAGTAGCAGAACACTGCTAATGCAACCCTAGTAGCAGAACACTGCTAATGCAACCCTAGTAGCAGAACACTGCTAATGCAACACTAGTAGCAGAACACTGCTAATACAACACTAGTAATAGAACACTGCTAATACAACACTAGTAGCAGAACACTGCTAATACAACCCTAGTAATAGAACACTGCTAATACAACACTAGTAGCAGAACACTGCTAATACAACACTAGTAGCAGAACACTGCTAATACAACCCTAGTAATAGAACACTGCTAATACAACCCTAGTAATAGAACACTGCTAATACAACCCTAGTAATAGAACACTGCTAATACAACACTAGTAGCAGAACACTGCTAATACAACACTAGTAGCAGAACACTGCTAATACAACACTGGTAGCAGAACACTGCTAACACAACACTGGTAGCAGAACACTGCTAACACAACACTGGTAGCAGAACACTGCTAACACAACACTGGTAGCAGAACACTGCTAACACAACACTGGTAGCATAACACTGCTAACACAACACTAGTAATAGAACACTGCTAACACAACACTAGTAGCAGAACACTGCTAACACAACTCTAGTAGCAGAACACTGCTAATACAACTCTAGTAGCAGAACACTGCTAATACAACACTGGTAGCAGAACACTGCTAATACAACCCAGGTAATAGAACACTCCTAATACAACACTAGTAGCAGAACACTGCTAATACAACACTAGTAGCAGAACACTGCTAATACAACACTAGTAGCAGAACACTGCTAATACAACACTAGTAGCAGAACACTGCTAATACAACACTAGTAGCAGAACACTGCTAATACAACACTAGTAGCAGAACACTGCTAATACAACACTAGTAGCAGAACACTGCTACTGCTAATACAACACTAGTAGCAGAACACTGCTAATACAACACTAGTAGCAGAACACTGCTAATACAACACTAGTAGCAGAACACTGCTAATACAACACTAGTAGCAGAACACTGCTAATACAACACTAGTAGCAGAACACTGCTAATACAACACTAGTAGCAGAACACTGCTAATACAACACTAGTAGCAGAACACTGCTAATACACACTAGTAGCAGAACTGCTATACAACACTAGTAGCAGAACACTGCTAATACAACACTAGTAGCAGAACACTGCTAATACAAACACTA